>NW_026707591.1:0-23880 GCF_902713425.1 Acipenser ruthenus
AGCTACCTTAAGAGCCGGTACGATGCGGTCAATGGGTGAAGTTCGTCAGGAGTACTGCATGAAAAAAAACAGTGTGTTGTCGTGGCAGTTGGTGATCAAAGAAATAAAACAAAATAAAATCAATAAATAATAATGTCATAGACTTAAAGTCATACCTTTGAAGTCATAATGCATTGCAAGTGTTATTAGGGAATGTTGTACTGTGTTTTCAAGCGCTTCAAGCGCTTCAATGTGACAGCGGGTGCGTTCACGGAGATCAACAGCAGCCGGAGATCAAGAACAGCCGCCGCAGGGGAGGTATAACCATGGTAAATAGGTTACCTATTTACCATGGTATCTCTCCCCTGGGTGCGTTGTGTTTTGGTGAGCACTAATGCAGGAAAGCAGCCGGCGGGATGGCGAGCTTGTCCTGCTGCTCCAACACAAGCTACCTTAAGAGCCGGTACGATGCGGTCAATGGGGTGAAGTTCGTCAGGAGTACTGCATGAAAAAACCAGTGTGTTGTCGTGGCAGTTGGTGATCAAAGAAATAAAACAAAATAAAATCAATAAATAATAATGTCATAGACTTAAAGTCATACCTTGAAGTCATAATGCATTGCAAGTGTTATTAGGGAATGTTGTGCTGTGTTTTCAAGCGCTTCAAGCGCTTCAATGTGACAGCGGGTGCGTTCACGGAGATCAGGAGCAGCCGGAGATCAAGAGCAGCCGCCGCAGGGGAGGGATACCATGGTAAATAGGTTACCTATTTACCATGGTATCTCTCCCCTGGGTGCGTTGTGTTTTGGTGAGCACTAATGCAGGAAAGCAGCGGGCGGGATGGCGAGCTTGTCCTGCTGCTCCAACACAAGCTACCTTAAGAGCCGGTACGATGCGGTCAATGGGTGAAGTTCGTCAGGAGTACTGCATGAAAAAACCAGTGTGTTGTCGTGGCAGTTGGTGATCAAAGAAATAAAACAAAATAAAATCAATAAATAATAATGTCATAGACTTAAAGTCATACCTTTGAAGTCATAATGCATTGCAAGTGTTATTAGGGAATGTTGTGCTGTGTTTTCAAGCGCTTCAAGCGCTTCAATGTGACAGCGGGTGCGTTCACGGAGATCAACAGCAGCCGGAGATCAAGAACAGCCGCCGCAGGGGAGGGATACCATGTAAATAGGTTACCTATTTACCATGGTATCTCTCCCCTGGGTGCGTTGTGTTTTGGTGAGCACTAATGCAGGAAAGCAGCGGGCGGGATGGCGAGCTTGTCCTGCTGCTCAAACACAAGCTACCTTAAGAGCCGGTACGATGCGGTCAATGGGTGAAGTTCGTCTGGAGTACTGCATAAAAAAACGAGTGTGTTGTTGTGGCAGTTGGTGATCAAAGAAATAAAACAAAATAAAATCAATAAATAATAATGTCATAGACTTAAAGTCATACCTTTAAAGTCATAATGCATTGCAAGTGTTATTAGGGAATGTTGTGCTGTGTTTTCAAGCGCTTCAAGCTTCAATGTGACAGCGGGTGCGTTCACGGAGATCAACAGCAGCCGGAGATCAAGAACAGCCGCCGCAGGGGAGGGATACCATGGTAAATAGGTTACCTATTTACCATGGTATCTCTCCCCTGGGTGCGTTGTGTTTTGGTGAGCACTAATGCAGGAAAGCAGCGGGCGGGATGGCGAGCTTGTCCTGCTGCTCCAACACAAGTTACCTTAAGAGCCGGTACGATGCGGTCAATGGGTGAAGTTCGTCAGGAGTACTGCATAAAAAAACGAGTGTGTTGTCGTGGCAGTTGGTGATCAAAGAAATAAAACAAAATAAAATCAATAAATAATAATGTCATAGACTTAAAGTCATACAAGTGAAGTCATAATGCATTGCAAGTGTTATTAGGGAATGTTGTGCTGTGTTTTCAAGCGCTTCAAGCGCTTCAATGTGACAGCGGGTGCGTTCACGGAGATCAGGAGCATCCGGAGATCAAGAGCAGCCGCCGCAGGGGAGGGATACCATGGTAAATAGGTTACCTATTTACCATGGTATCTCTCCCCTGGGTGCGTTGTGTTTTGGTGAGCACTAATGCAGGAAAGCAGCGGGCGGGATGGCGAGCTTGTCCTGCTGCTCCAACACAAGCTACCTTAAGAGCCGGTACGATGCGGGCAATGGGTGAAGTTCGTCAGGAGTAAGCATAAAAAAAACGAGTGTGTTGTCGTGGCAGTTGGTGATCAAAGAAATAAAACAAAATAAAATCAATAAATAATAATGTCATAGACTTAAAGTCATACCTTTAAAGTCATAATGCATTGCAAGTGTTATTAGGGAATGTTGTGCTGTGTTTTCAAGCGCTTCAAGCGCTTCAATGTGACAGCGGGTGCGTTCACGGAGATCAACAGCAGCCGGAGATCAAGAGCAGCCGCCGCAGGGGAGGGATACCATGGTAAATAGGTTACCTATTTACCATGGTATCTCTCCCCTGGGTGCGTTGTGTTTTGGTGAGCACTAATGCAGGAAAGCAGCGGGCGGGATGGCGAGCTTGTCCTGCTGCTCCAACACAAGCTACCTTAAGAGCCGGTACGATGCGGTCAATGGGTGAAGTTCGTCAGGAGTACTGCATGAAAAAACAGTGTGTTGTCGTGGCAGTTGGTGATCAAAGAAATAAAACAAATAAAATCAATAAATAATAATGTCATAGACTTAAAGTCATACCTTTGAAGTCATAATGCATTGCAAGTGTTATTAGGGAATGTTGTGCTGTGTTTTCAAGCGCTTCAAGCGCTTCAATGTGAGAGCGGGTGCGTTCACGGAGATCAGGAGCAGCCGGAGATCAAGAGCAGCCGCCGCAGGGGAGGGATACCATGGTAAATAGGTTACCTATTTATAAATAGGTTACCTAAATAGGTTACCTATTTACCATGGTATATCTCCCCTTGGTGCGTTGTGTTTTGGTGAGCACTAATGCAGGAAAGCAGCGGGCGGGATGGCGAGCTTGTCCTGCTGCTCCAACACAAGCTACCTTAAGAGCCGGTACGATGCGGTCAATGGGTGAAGTTCGTCAGGAGTACTGCATGAAAAAACCAGTGTGTTGTCGTGGCAGTTGGTGATCAAAGAAATAAAACAAAATAAAATCAATAAATAATAATGTCATAGACTTAAAGTCATACCTTTGAAGTCATAATGCATTGC
Source organism: Acipenser ruthenus (assembly GCF_902713425.1). Classification (NCBI taxonomy): domain Eukaryota; kingdom Metazoa; phylum Chordata; class Actinopteri; order Acipenseriformes; family Acipenseridae; genus Acipenser; species Acipenser ruthenus. The sequence continues at coordinate 3,167 of NW_026707591.1, forward strand.
AAGTGTTATTAGGGAATGTTGTGCTGTGTTTTCAAGCGCTTCAAGCGCTTCAATGTGACAGCGGGTGCGTTCACGGAGATCAGGAGCAGCCGGAGATCAAGAGCAGACGCCGCAGGGGAGGGATACCATGGTAAATAGGTTACCTATTTACCATGGTATCTCTCCCCTGGGTGCGTTGTGTTTTGGTGAGCACTAATGCAGGAAAGCAGCGGGCGGGATGGCGAGCTTGTCCTGCTGCTCCAACACAAGCTACCTTAAGAGCCGGTACGATGCGGTCAATGGGTGAAGTTCGTCAGGAGTACTGCATAAAAAAACGAGTGTGTTGTCGTGGCAGTTGGTGATCAAAGAAATAAAACAAAATAAAATCAATAAATAATAATGTCATAGACTTAAAGTCATACCTTTGAAGTCATAATGCATTGCAAGTGTTATTAGGGAATGTTGTGCTGTGTTTTCAAGCGCTTCAAGCGCTTCAATGTGACAGCGGGTGCGTTCACGGAGATCAGGAGCATCCGGAGATCAAGAGCAGCCGCCGCAGGGGAGGGATACCATGGTAAATAGGTTACTTATTTACCATGGTATCTCTCCCCTGGGTGCGTTGTGTTTTGGTGAGCACTAATGCAGGAAAGCAGCGGGCGGGATGGCGAGCTTGTCCTGCTGCTCCAACACAAGCTACCTTAAGAGCCGGTACGATGCGGGCAATGGGTGAAGAACGTCAGGAGTAAGCATAAAAAAAACGAGTGTGTTGTCGTGGCAGTTGGTGATCAAAGAAATAAAACAAAATAAAATCAATAAATAATAATGTCATAGACTTAAAGTCATACCTTTAAAGTCATAATGCATTGCAAGTGTTATTAGGGAAAGTTGTGCTGTGTTTTCAAGCGTTTCAATGTGCTGCTCTTCAAGGTTTGGAGACAGCGGGTGCGTTCACGGAGATCAAGAGCAGCCGGCGTAAAACACAGCGCACCCAGGGGAGAGATACCATGGTAAATAGGTTACCTATTTACATATTTTGTTTCGGCGAACGGTTTTGGTGAGCACTAATGCAGGAAAGCAGCGGGCGGGATGGCGAGCTTGTCCTGCTGCTCCAACACAAGCTACCTTAAGAGCCGGTACGATGCGGTCAATTGGTGAAGTTCGTCAGGAGTACTGCATGAAAAAACCAGTCTGTTGTCGTGGCAGTTGGTGATCAAAGAAATAAAACAAAATAAAATCAATAAATAATAATGTCATAGACTTAAAGTCATACCTTTGAAGTCATAATGCATTGCAAGTGTTATTAGGGAATGTTGTGCTGTGTTTTCAAGCGCTTCAAGCGCTTCAATGTGACAGCGGGTGCATTCACGGAGATCAGGAGCAGCCGGAGATCAAGAGCAGCCGCCGCAGGGGAGGGATACCATGGTAAATAGGTTACCTATTTACCATGGTATCTCTCCCCTGGGTGCGTTGTGTTTTGGTGAGCACTAATGCAGGAAAGCAGCGGGCGGGATGGCGAGCTTGTCCTGCTGCTCCAACACAAGCTACCTTAAGAGCCGGTACGATGCGGTCAATGGGTGAAGTTCGTCAGGAGTACTGCATAAAAAAACGAGTGTGTTGTCGTGGCAGTTGGTGATCAAAGAAATAAAACAAAATAAAATCAATAAATAATAATGTCATAGACTTAAAGTCATACCTTTGAAGTCATAATGCATTGCAAGTGTTATTAGGGAATGTTGTGCTGTGTTTTCAAGCGCTTCAAGCGCTTCAATGTGACAGCGGGTGCGTTCACGGAGATCAGGAGCATCCGGAGATCAAGAGCAGCCGCCGCAGGGGAGGGATACCATGGTAAATAGGTTACTTATTTACCATGGTATCTCTCCCCTGGGTGCGTTGTGTTTTGGTGAGCACTAATGCAGGAAAGCAGCGGGCGGGATGGCGAGCTTGTCCTGCTGCTCCAACACAAGCTACCTTAAGAGCCGGTACGATGCGGGCAATGGGTGAAGAACGTCAGGAGTAAGCATAAAAAAAACGAGTGTGTTGTCGTGGCAGTTGGTGATCAAAGAAATAAAACAAAATAAAATCAATAAATAATAATGTCATAGACTTAAAGTCATACCTTTAAAGTCATAATGCATTGCAAGTGTTATTAGGGAAAGTTGTGCTGTGTTTTCAAGCGTTTCAATGTGCTGCTCTTCAAGGTTTGGATACAGCGGGTGCGTTCACGGAGATCAAGAGCAGCCGGCGTAAAACACAGCGCACCCAGGGGAGAGATACCATGGTAAATAGGTTACCTATTTACCTATTTTTGTTTCGGCGAACGGTTTTGGTGAGCACTAATGCAGGAAAGCAGCGGGCGGGATGGCGAGCTTGTCCTGCTGCTCCAACACAAGCTACCTTAAGAGCCGGTACGATGCGGTCAATGGGTGAAGTTCGTCAGGAGTACTGCATGAAAAAACCAGTGTGTTGTCGTGGCAGTTGGTGATCAAAGAAATAAAACAAAATAAAATCAATAAATAATAATGTCATAGACTTAAAGTCATACCTTTGAAGTCATAATGCATTGCAAGTGTTATTAGGGAATGTTGTGCTGTGTTTTCAAGCGCTTCAAGCGCTTCAATGTGACAGCGGGTGCGTTCACGGAGATCAACAGCAGCCGGAGATCAAGAACAGCCGCCGCAGGGGAGGGATACCATGGTAAATAGGTTACCTATTTACCATGGTATCTCTCCCCTGGGTGCGTTGTGTTTTGGTGAGCACTAATGCAGGAAAGCAGCGGGCGGGATGGCGAGCTTGTCCTGCTGCTCAAACACAAGCTACCTTAAGAGCCGGTACGATGCGGTCAATGGGTGAAGTTCGTCAGGAGTACTGCATAAAAAAACGAGTGTGTTGTCGTGGCAGTTGGTGATCAAAGAAATAAAACAAAATAAAATCAATAAATAATAATGTCATAGACTTAAAGTCATACCTTTGAAGTCATAATGCATTGCAAGTGTTATTAGGGAATGTTGTGCTGTGTTTTCAAGCGCTTCAAGCGCTTCAATGTGACAGCGGGTGCGTTCACGGAGATCAGGAGCAGCCGGAGATCAAGAGCAGCCGCCGCATGGGAGGGATACCATGGTAAATAGGTTACCTATTTACCATGGTATCTCTCCCCTGGGTGCGTTGTGTTTTGGTGAGCACTAATGCAGGAAAGCAGCGGGCGGGATTGCGAGCTTGTCCTGCTGCTCCAACACAAGCTACCTTAAGAGCCGGTACGATGCGGTCAATGGGTGAAGTTCGTCAGGAGTACTGCATGAAAAAACCAGTGTGTTGTCATGGCAGTTGGTGATCAAAGAAATAAAACAAAATAAAATCAATAAATAATAATGTCATAGACTTAAAGTCATACCTTTGAAGTCATAATGCATTGCAAGTGTTATTAGGGAATGTTGTGCTGTGTTTTCAAGCGCTTCAAGCGCTTCAATGTGACAGCGGGTGCGTTCACGGAGATCAGGAGCATCCGGAGATGAAGAGCAGCCGCCGCAGGGGAGGGATACCATGGTAAATAGGTTACTTATTTACCATGGTATCTCTCCCCTGGGTGCGTTGTGTTTTGGTGAGCACTAATGCAGGAAAGCAGCGGGCGGGATGGCGAGCTTGTCCTGCTGCTCCAACACAAGCTACCTTAAGAGCCGGTACGATGCGGGCAATGGGTGAAGAACGTCAGGAGTAAGCATAAAAAAAACGAGTGTGTTGTCGTGGCAGTTGGTGATCAAAGAAATAAAACAAAATAAAATCAATAAATAATAATGTCATAGACTTAAAGTCATACCTTTAAAGTCATAATGCATTGCAAGTGTTATTAGGGAAAGTTGTGCTGTGTTTTTAAGCGTTTCAATGTGCTGCTCTTCAAGGTTTGGAGACAGCGGGTGCGTTCACGGAGATCAAGAGTAGCCGGCGTAAAACACAGCGCACCCAGGGGAGAGATACCATGGTAAATAGGTTACCTATTTACCTATTTTTGTTTCGGCGAACGGTTTTGGTGAGCACTAATGCAGGAAAGCAGCGGGCGGGATGGCGAGCTTGTCCTGCTGCTCCAACACAAGCTACCTTAAGAGCCGGTACGATGCGGTCAATGGGTGAAGTTCGTCAGGAGTACTGCATGAAAAAACCAGTGTGTTGTCGTGGCAGTTGGTGATCAAAGAAATAAAACAAAATAAAATCAATAAATAATAATGTCATAGACTTAAAGTCATACCTTTGAAGTCATAATGCATTGCAAGTGTTATTAGGGAATGTTGTGCTGTGTTTTCAAGCGCTTCAAGCGCTTCAATGTGACAGCGGGTGCGTTCACGGAGATCAACAGCAGCCGGAGATCAAGAACAGCCGCCGCAGGGGAGGGATACCATGGTAAATAGGTTACCTATTTACCATGGTATCTCTCCCCTGGGTGCGTTGTGTTTTGGTGAGCACTAATGCAGGAAAGCAGCGGGCGGGATGGCGAGCTTGTCCTGCTGCTCAAACACAAGCTACCTTAAGAGCCGGTACGATGCGGTCAATGGGTGAAGTTCGTCAGGAGTACTGCATAAAAAAACGAGTGTGTTGTCGTGGCAGTTGGTGATCAAAGAAATAAAACAAAATAAAATCAATAAATAATAATGTCATAGACTTAAAGTCATACCTTTGAAGTCATAATGCATTGCAAGTGTTATTAGGGAATGTTGTGCTGTGTTTTCAAGCGCTTCAAGCGCTTCAATGTGACAGCGGGTGCGTTCACGGAGATCAGGAGCATCCGGAGATGAAGAGCAGCCGCCGCAGGGGAGGGATACCATGGTAAATAGGTTACTTATTTACCATGGTATCTCTCCCCTGGGTGCGTTGTGTTTTGGTGAGCACTAATGCAGGAAAGCAGCGGGCGGGATGGCGAGCTTGTCCTGCTGCTCCAACACAAGCTACCTTAAGAGCCGGTACGATGCGGGCAATGGGTGAAGAACGTCAGGAGTAAGCATAAAAAAAACGAGTGTGTTGTCGTGGCAGTTGGTGATCAAAGAAATAAAACAAAATAAAATCAATAAATAATAATGTCATAGACTTAAAGTCATACCTTTAAAGTCATAATGCATTGCAAGTGTTATTAGGGAAAGTTGTGCTGTGTTTTCAAGCGTTTCAATGTGCTGCTCTTCAAGGTTTGGAGACAGCGGGTGCGTTCACGGAGATCAAGAGTAGCCGGCGTAAAACACAGCGCACCCAGGGGAGAGATACCATGGTAAATAGGTTACCTGTTTACCTATTTTTGTTTCGGCGAACGGTTTTGGTGAGCACTAATGCAGGAAAGCAGCGGGCGGGATGGCGAGCTTGTCCTGCTGCTCCAACACAAGCTACCTTAAGAGCCGGTACTATGCGGTCAATGGGTGAAGTTCGTCAGGAGTACTGCATGAAAAAACCAGTGTGTTGTCGTGGCAGTTGGTGATCAAAGAAATAAAACAAAATAAAATCAATAAATAATAATGTCATAGACTTAAAGTCATACCTTTGAAGTCATAATGCATTGCAAGTGTTATTAGGGAATGTTGTGCTGTGTTTTCAAGCGCTTCAAGCGCTTCAATGTGACAGCGGGTGCGTTCACGGAGATCAACAGCAGCCGGAGATCAAGAACAGCCGCCGCAGGGGAGGGATACCATGGTAAATAGGTTACCTATTTACCATGGTATCTCTCCCCTGGGTGTGTTGTGTTTTGGTGAGCACTAATGCAGGAAAGCAGCGGGCGGGATGGCGAGCTTGTCCTGCTGCTCCAACACAAGTTACCTTAAGAGCCGGTACGATGCGGTCAATGGGTGAAGTTCGTCAGAGTACTGCATAAAAAAAGGAGTGTGTTGTCGTGGCAGTTGGTGATCAAAGAAATAAAACAAAATAAAATCAATAAATAATAATGTCATAGACTTAAAGTCATACCTTTGAAGTCATAATGCATTGCAAGTGTTATTAGGGAATGTTGTGCTGTGTTTTCAAGCGCTTCAAGCGCTTCAATGTGACAGCGGGTGCGTTCACGGAGATCAGGAGCAGCCGGAGATCAAGAGCTGCCGCCGCAGGGGAGGGATACCATGGTAAATAGGTTACCTATTTACCATGGTATCTCTCCCCTGGGTGCGTTGTGTTTTGGTGAGCACTAATGCAGGAAAGCAGCGGGCGGGATGGCGAGCTTGTCCTGCTGCTCCAACACAAGCTACCTTAAGAGCCGGTACGATGCGGTCAATGGGTGAAGTTCGTCAGGAGTACTGCATGAAAAAACCAGTGTGTTGTCGTGGCAGTTGGTGATCAAAGAAATAAAACAAAATAAAATCAATAAATAATAATGTCATAGACTTAAAGTCATACCTTTGAAGTCATAATGCATTGCAAGTGTTATTAGGGAATGTTGTGCTGTGTTTTCAAGCGCTTCAAGCGCTTCAATGTGACAGCGGGTGCGTTCACGGAGATCAGGAGCAGCCGGAGATCAAGAGCTGCCGCCGCAGGGGAGGGATACCATGGTAAATAGGTTACCTATTTACCATGGTATCTCTCCCCTGGGTGCGTTGTGTTTTGGTGAGCACTAATGCAGGAAAGCAGCGGGCGGGATGGCGAGCTTGTCCTGCTGCTCCAACACAAGCTACCTTAAGAGCCGGTACGATGCGGTCAATGGGTGAAGTTCGTCAGGAGTACTGCATGAAAAAAACCAGTGTGTTGTCGTGGCAGTTGGTGATCAAAGAAATAAAACAAAATAAAATCAATAAATAATAATGTCATAGACTTAAAGTCATACCTTTGAAGTCATAATGCATTGCAAGTGTTATTAGGGAATGTTGTGCTGTGTTTTCAAGCGCTTCAAGCGCTTCAATGTGACAGCGGGTGCGTTCACGGAGATCAACAGCAGCCGGAGATCAAGAACAGCCGCCGCAGGGGAGGGATACCATGGTAAATAGGTTACCTATTTACCATGGTATATCTCCCCTTGGTGCGTTGTGTTTTGGTGAGCACTAATGCAGGAAAGCAGCGGGCGGGATGGCGAGCTTGTCCTGCTGCTCCAACACAAGCTACCTTAAGAGCCGGTACGATGCGGTCAATGGGTGAAGTTCGTCAGGAGTACTGCATGAAAAAACCAGTGTGTTGTCGTGGCAGTTGGTGATCAAAGAAATAAAACAAAATAAAATCAATAAATAATAATGTCATAGACTTAAAGTCATACCTTTGAAGTCATAATGCATTGCAAGTGTTATTAGGGAATGTTGTGCTGTGTTTTCAAGCGCTTCAAGCGCTTCAATGTGACAGCGGGTGCGTTCACGGAGATCAACAGCAGCCGGAGATCAAGAACAGCCGCCGCAGGGGAGGGATACCATGGTAAATAGGTTACCTATTTACCATGGTATCTCTCCCCTGGGTGTGTTGTGTTTTGGTGAGCACTAATGCAGGAAAGCAGCGGGCGGGATGGCGAGCTTGTCCTGCTGCTCCAACACAAGTTACCTTAAGAGCCGGTACGATGCGGTCAATGGGTGAAGTTCGTCAGAGTACTGCATAAAAAAAGGAGTGTGTTGTCGTGGCAGTTGGTGATCAAAGAAATAAAACAAAATAAAATCAATAAATAATAATGTCATAGACTTAAAGTCATACCTTTGAAGTCATAATGCATTGCAAGTGTTATTAGGGAATGTTGTGCTGTGTTTTCAAGCGCTTCAAGCGCTTCAATGTGACAGCGGGTGCGTTCACGGAGATCAGGAGCAGCCGGAGATCAAGAGCTGCCGCCGCAGGGGAGGGATACCATGGTAAATAGGTTACCTATTTACCATGGTATCTCTCCCCTGGGTGCGTTGTGTTTTGGTGAGCACTAATGCAGGAAAGCAGCGGGCGGGATGGCGAGCTTGTCCTGCTGCTCCAACACAAGCTACCTTAAGAGCCGGTACGATGCGGTCAATGGGTGAAGTTCGTCAGGAGTACTGCATGAAAAAACCAGTGTGTTGTCGTGGCAGTTGGTGATCAAAGAAATAAAACAAAATAAAATCAATAAATAATAATGTCATAGACTTAAAGTCATACCTTTGAAGTCATAATGCATTGCAAGTGTTATTAGGGAATGTTGTGCTGTGTTTTCAAGCGCTTCAAGCGCTTCAATGTGACAGCGGGTGCGTTCACGGAGATCAACAGCAGCCGGAGATCAAGAACAGCCGCCGCAGGGGAGGGATACCATGGTAAATAGGTTACCTATTTACCATGGTATCTCTCCCCTGGGTGCGTTGTGTTTTGGTGAGCACTAATGCAGGAAAGCAGCGGGCGGGATGGCGAGCTTGTCCTGCTGCTCAAACACAAGCTACCTTAAGAGCCGGTACGATGCGGTCAATGGGTGAAGTTCGTCAGGAGTACTGCATAAAAAAACGAGTGTGTTGTCGTGGCAGTTGGTGATCAAAGAAATAAAACAAAATAAAATCAATAAATAATAATGTCATAGACTTAAAGTCATACCTTTGAAGTCATAATGCATTGCAAGTGTTATTAGGGAATGTTGTGCTGTGTTTTCAAGCGCTTCAAGCGCTTCAATGTGACAGCGGGTGCGTTCACGGAGATCAGGAGCAGCCGGAGATCAAGAGCAGCCGCCGCATGGGAGGGATACCATGGTAAATAGGTTACCTATTTACCATGGTATCTCTCCCCTGGGTGCGTTGTGTTTTGGTGAGCACTAATGCAGGAAAGCAGCGGGCGGGATGGCGAGCTTGTCCTGCTGCTCCAACACAAGCTACCTTAAGAGCCGGTACGATGCGGTCAATGGGTGAAGTTCGTCAGGAGTACTGCATAAAAAAACGAGTGTGTTGTCGTGGCAGTTGGTGATCAAAGAAATAAAACAAAATAAAATCAATAAATAATAATGTCATAGACTTAAAGTCATACCTTTGAAGTCATAATGCATTGCAAGTGTTTTTAGGGAATGTTGTGCTGTGTTTTCAAGCGCTTCAAGCGCTTCAATGTGACAGCGGGTGCGTTCACGGAGATCAGGAGCATCCGGAGATCAAGAGCAGCCGCCGCAGGGGAGGGATACCATGGTAAATAGGTTACCTATTTACCATGGTATCTCTCCCCTGGGTGCGTTGTGTTTTGGTGAGCACTAATGCAGGAAAGCAGCGGGCGGGATGGCGAGCTTGTCCTGCTGCTCCAACACAAGCTACCTTAAGAGCCGGTACGATGCGGGCAATGGGTGAAGTTCGTCAGGAGAAGGCATAAAAAAAACGAGTGTGTTGTCGTGGCAGTTGGTGATCAAAGAAATAAAACAAAATAAAATCAATAAATAATAATGTCATAGACTTAAAGTCATACCTTTGAAGTCATAATGCATTGCAAGTGTTATTAGGGAATGTTGTGCTGTGTTTTCAAGCGCTTCAAGCGCTTCAATGTGACAGCGGGTGCGTTCACGGAGATCAACAGCAGCCGGAGATCAAGAGCAGCCGCCGCAGGGGAGGGATACCATGGTAAATAGGTTACCTATTTACCATGGTATCTCTCCCCTGGGTGCGTTGTGTTTTGGTGAGCACTAATGCAGGAAAGCAGCGGGCGGGATGGCGAGCTTGTCCTGCTGCTCCAACACAAGCTACCTTAAGAGCCGGTACGATGCGGTCAATGGGTGAAGTTCGTCAGGAGTACTGCATGAAAAAACCAGTGTGTTGTCGTGGCAGTTGGTGATCAAAGAAATAAAACAAAATAAAATCAATAAATAATAATGTCATAGACTTAAAGTCATACCTTTGAAGTCATAATGCATTGCAAGTGTTATTAGGGAATGTTGTGCTGTGTTTTCAAGCGCTTCAAGCGCTTCAATGTGACAGCGGGTGCGTTCACGGAGATCAGGAGCAGCCGGAGATCAAGAGCAGCCGCCGCATTGGAGGGATACCATGGTAAATACGTCACCTATTTACCATGGTATCTCTCCCCTGGGTGCGTTGTGTTTTGGTGAGCACTAATGCAGGAAAGCAGCGGGCGGGATGGCGAGCTTGTCCTGCTGCTCCAACACAAGCTACCTTAAGAGCCGGTACGATGCGGGCAATGGGTGAAGAACGTCAGGAGTAAGCATAAAAAAAACGAGTGTGTTGTCGTGGCAGTTGGTGATCAAAGAAATAAAACAAAATAAAATCAATAAATAATAATGTCATAGACTTAAAGTCATACCTTTAAAGTCATAATGCATTGCAAGTGTTATTAGGGAATGTTGTGCTGTGTATTCAAGCGTTTCAATGTGCTGCTCTTCAAGGTTTGGAGACAGCGGGTGCGTTCACGGAGATCAAGAGCAGCCGGCGTAAAACACAACGCACCCAGGGGAGAGATACCATGGTAAATAGGTTACCTATTTACCTATTTTTGTTTCGGCGAACGGTTTTGGTGAGCACTAATGCAGGAAAGCAGCGGGCGGGATGGCGAGCTTGTCCTGCTGCTCCAACACAAGCTACCTTAAGAGCCGGTACGATGCGGTCAATGGGTGAAGTTCGTCAGGAGTACTGCATGAAAAAACCAGTGTGTTGTCGTGGCAGTTGGTGATCAAAGAAATAAAACAAAATAAAATCAATAAATAATAATGTCATAGACTTAAAGTCATACCTTTGAAGTCATAATGCATTGCAAGTGTTATTAGGGAATGTTGTGCTGTGTTTTCAAGCGCTTCAAGCGCTTCAATGTAACAGCGGGTGCGTTCACGGAGATCAACAGCAGCCGGGGATCAAGAACAGCCGCCGCAGGGGAGGGATACCATGGTAAATAGGTTACCTATTTACCATGGTATCTCTCCCCTGGGTGCGTTGTGTTTTGGTGAGCACTAATGCAGGAAAGCAGCGGGCGGGATGGCGAGCTTGTCCTGCTGCTCCAACACAAGCTACCTTAAGAGCCGGTACGATGCGGTCAATGGGTGAAGTTCGTCAGGAGTACTGCATAAAAAAACGAGTGTGTTGTCGTGGCAGTTGGTGATCAAAGAAATAAAACAAAATAAAATCAATAAATAATAATGTCATAGACTTAAAGTCATACCTTTGAAGTCATAATGCATTGCAAGTGTTATTAGGGAATGTTGTGCTGTGTTTTCAAGCGCTTCAAGCGCTTCAATGTGACAGCGGGTGCGTTAACGGAGATCAGGAGCATCCGGAGATCAAGAGCAGCCGCCGCAGGGGAGGGATACCATGGTAAATAGGTTACCTATTTACCATGGTATCTCTCCCCTGGGTGCGTTGTGTTTTGGTGAGCACTAATGCAGGAAAGCAGCGGGCGGGATGGCGAGCTTGTCCTGCTGCTCCAACACAAGCTACCTTAAGAGCCGGTACGATGCGGGCAATGGGTGAAGTTCGTCAGGAGTAAGCATAAAAAAAACGAGTGTGTTGTCGTGGCAGTTGGTGATCAAAGAAATAAAACAAAATAAAATCAATAAATAATAATGTCATAGACTTAAAGTCATACCTTTAAAGTCATAATGCATTGCAAGTGTTATTAGGGAATGTTGTGCTGTGTTTTCAAGCGCTTCAAGCTTCAATGTGACAGCGGGTGCGTTCACGGAGATCAACAGCAGCCGGAGATCAAGAACAGCCGCCGCAGGGGAGGGATACCATGGTAAATAGGTTACCTATTTACCATGGTATCTCTCCCCTGGGTGCGTTGTGTTTTGGTGAGCACTAATGCAGGAAAGCAGCGGGCGGGATGGCGAGCTTGTCCTGCTGCTCCAACACAAGTTACCTTAAGAGCCGGTACGATGCGATCAATGGGTGAAGTTCGTCAGGAGTACTGCATAAAAAAACGAGTGTGTTGTCGTGGCAGTTGGCGATCAAAGAAATAAAACAAAATAAAATCAATAAATAATAATGTCATAGACTTAAAGTCATACCTTTGAAGTCATAATGCATTGCAAGTGTTATTAGGGAATGTTGTGCTGTGTTTTCAAGCGCTTCAAGCGCTTCAATGTGACAGCGGGTGCGTTCACGGAGATCAGGAGCATCCGGAGATCAAGAGCAGCCGACGCAGGGGAGGGATACCATGGTAAATAGGTTACCTATTTACCATGGTATCTCTCCCCTGGGTGCGTTGTGTTTTGGTGAGCACTAATGCAGGAAAGCAGCGGGCGGGATGGCGAGCTTGTCCTGCTGCTCCAACACAAGCTACCTTAAGAGCCGGTACGATGCGGTCAATGGGTGAAGTTCGTCAGGAGTACTGCATGAAAAAACCAGTCTGTTGTCGTGGCAGTTGGTGATCAAAGAAATAAAACAAAATAAAATCAATAAATAATAATGTCATAGACTTAAAGTCATACCTTTGAAGTCATAATGCATTGCAAGTGTTATTAGGGAATGTTGTGCTGTGTTTTCAAGCGCTTCAAGCGCTTCAATGTGACAGCGGGTGCGTTCACGGAGATCAGGAGCAGCCGGAGATCAAGAGCAGCCGACGCAGGGGAGGGATACCATGGTAAATAGGTAAGACTTAAAGTCATACCTTTGAAGTCATAATGCATTGCAAGTGTTATTAGGGAATGTTGTGCTGTGTTTTCAAGCGCTTCAAGCGCTTCAATGTGACAGCGGGTGCGTTCACGGAGATCAGGAGCAGCCGGAGATCAAGAGCAGCCGCCGCAGGGGAGGGATACCATGGTAAATAGGTTACCTATTTACCATGGTATCTCTCCCCTGGGTGCGTTGTGTTTTGGTGAGCACTAATGCAGGAAAGCAGCGGGCGGGATGGCGAGCTTGTCCTGCTGCTCCAACACAAGCTACCTTAAGAGCCGGTACGATGCGGGCAATGGGTGAAGTTCGTCAGGAGTACTGCATAAAAAAACGAGTGTGTTGTCGTGGCAGTTGGTGTTCAAAGAAATAAAACAAAATAAAATCAATAAATAATAATGTCATAGACTTAAAGTCATACCTTTGAAGTCATAATGCATTGCAAGTGTTATTAGGGAATGTTTTGCTGTGTTTTCAAGCGCTTCAAGCGCTTCAATGTGACAGCGGGTGCGTTCACGGAGATCAACAGCAGCCGGAGATCAAGAACAGCCGCCGCAGGGGAGGGATACCATGGTAAATAGGTTACTTATAGGTTACCTATTTACCATGGTATCTCTCCCCTTGGTGCGTTGTGTTTTGGTGAGCACTAATGCAGGAAAGCAGCGGGCGGGATGGCGAGCTTGTCCTGCTGCTCCAACACAAGCTACCTTAAGAGCCGGTACGATGCGGTCAATGGGTGAAGTTCGTCAGGAGTACTGCATGAAAAAACCAGTCTGTTGTCGTGGCAGTTGGTGATCAAAGAAATAAAACAAAATAAAATCAATAAATAATAATGTCATAGACTTAAAGTCATACCTTTGAAGTCATAATGCATTGCAAGTGTTATTAGGGAATGTTGTGCTGTGTTTTCAAGCGCTTCAAGCGCTTCAATGTGACAGCGGGTGCGTTCACGGAGATCAGGAGCAGCCGGAGATCAAGAGCAGCCGACGCAGGGGAGGGATACCATGGTAAATAGGTTACCTATTTACCATGGTATCTCTCCCCTGGGTGCGTTGTGTTTTGGTGAGCACTAATGCAGGAAAGCAGCGGGCGGGATGGCGAGCTTGTCCTGCTGCTCCAACACAAGCTACCTTAAGAGCCGGTACGATGCGGTCAATGGGTGAAGTTCGTCAGGAGTACTGCATGAAAAAACCAGTGTGTTGTCGTGGCAGTTGGTGATCAAAGAAATAAAACAAAAATAAAATCAATAAATAATAATGTCATAGACTTAAAGTCATACCTTTAAAGTCATAATGCATTGCAAGTGTTATTAGGGAATGTTGTGCTGTGTTTTCAAGCGCTTCAATGTGCTGCTCTGCAAGGTTTGGAGACAGCGGGTGCGTTCACGGAGATCAAGAGCAGCCGGCGGAAAACACAACGCACCCAGGGGAGAGATACCATGGTAAATAGGTTACCTATTTACCTATTTTTGTTTCGGCGAACGGTTTTGGTGAGCACTAATGCAGGAAAGCAGCGGGCGGGATGGCGAGCTTGTCCTGCTGCTCCAACACAAGCTACCTTAAGAGCCGGTACGATGCGATCAATGGGTGAAGTTCGTCAGGAGTACTGCATGAAAAAACCAGTGTGTTGTCGTGGCAGTTGGTGATCAAAGAAATAAAACAAAATAAAATCAATAAATAATAATGTCATAGACTTAAAGTCATACCTTTGAAGTCATAATGCATTGCAAGTGTTATTAGGGAATGTTGTGCTGTGTTTTCAAGCGCTTCAAGCGCTTCAATGTGACAGCGGGTGCGTTCAAGGAGATCAGGAGCAGCCGGAGATCAAGAGCAGCCGCCGCAGGGGAGGGATACCATGGTAAATAGGTTACCTATTTACCATGGTATCTCTCCCCTGGGTGCGTTGTGTTTTGGTGAGCACTAATGCAGGAAAGCAGCGGGCGGGATGGCGAGCTTGTCCTGCTGCTCCAACACAAGCTACCTTAAGAGCCGGTACGATGCGGGCAATGGGTGAAGTTCGTCAGGAGTAAGCATAAAAAAAACGAGTGTGTTGTCGTGGCAGTTGGTGATCAAAGAAATAAAACAAAATAAAATCAATAAATAATAATGTCATAGACTTAAAGTCATACCTTTAAAGTCATAATGCATTGCAAGTGTTATTAGGGAATGTTGTGCTGTGTTTTCAAGCGCTTCAATGTGCTGCTCTGCAAGGTTTGGAGACAGCGGGTGCGTTCACGGAGATCAAGAGCAGCCGGCGCAAAACACAACGCACCCAGGGGAGAGATACCATGGTAAATAGGTTACCTATTTACCTATTTTTGTTTCGGCGAACGGTTTTGGTGAGCACTAATGCAGGAAAGCAGCGGGCGGGATGGCGAGCTTGTCCTGCTGCTCCAACACAAGCTACCTTAAGAGCCGGTACGATGCGATCAATGGGTGAAGTTCGTCAGGAGTACTGCATGAAAAAACCAGTGTGTTGTCGTGGCAGTTGGTGATCAAAGAAATAAAACAAAATAAAATCAATAAATAATAATGTCATAGACTTAAAGTCATACCTTTGAAGTCATAATGCATTGCAAGTGTTATTAGGGAATGTTGTGCTGTGTTTTCAAGCGCTTCAAGCGCTTCAATGTGACAGCGGGTGCGTTCAAGGAGATCAGGAGCAGCCGGAGATCAAGAGCAGCCGCCGCAGGGGAGGGATACCATGGTAAATAGGTTACCTATTTACCATGGTATCTCTCCCCTGGGTGCGTTGTGTTTTGGTGAGCACTAATGCAGGAAAGCAGCGGGCGGGATGGCGAGCTTGTCCTGCTGCTCCAACACAAGCTACCTTAAGAGCCGGTACGATGCGGGCAATGGGTGAAGTTCGTCAGGAGTAAGCATAAAAAAAACGAGTGTGTTGTCGTGGCAGTTGGTGATCAAAGAAATAAAACAAAATAAAATCAATAAATAATAATGTCATAGACTTAAAGTCATACCTTTAAAGTCATAATGCATTGCAAGTGTTATTAGGGAATGTTGTGCTGTGTTTTCAAGCGCTTCAATGTGCTGCTCTGCAAGGTTTGGAGACAGCGGGTGCGTTCACGGAGATCAAGAGCAGCCGGCGCAAAACACAACGCACCCAGGGGAGAGATACCATGGTAAATAGGTTACCTATTTACCTATTTTTGTTTCGGAGAACGGTTTTGGTGAGCACTAATGCAGGTAAGCAGCGGGCGGGATGGCGAGCTTGTCCTGCTGCTCCAACACAAGCTACCTTAAGAGCCGGTACGATGCGGTCAATGGGTGAAGTTCGTCAGGAGTACTGCATGAAAAAACCAGTGTGTTGTCGTGGCAGTTGGTGATCAAAGAAATAAAACAAAATAAAATCAATAAATAATAATGTCATAGACTTAAAGTCATACCTTTGAAGTCATAATGCATTGCAAGTGTTATTAGGGAATGTTGTGCTGTGTTTTCAAGCGCTTCAAGCGCTTCAATGTGACAGCGGGTGCGTTCACGGAGATCAAGATCAGCCGGAGATGAAGAGCAGCCGCCGAAGGGGAGGGATACCATGGTAAATAGGTTACCTATTTACCATGGTATCTCTCCCCTGGGTGCGTTTTGTTTTGGTGCTCCAACACAAGCTACCTTAAGAGCCGATACGATGCGGTCAATGGGTGAAGTTCGTCAGGAGTACGGCATAAAAAAACGAGTGTGTTGTCGTGGCAGCTGGTGATCAAAGAAATAAAACAAAATAAAATCAATAAATAATAATGTCATAGACTTAAAGTCATACCTTTGAAGTCATAATGCATTGCAAGTGTTATTAGGGAATGTTGTGCTGTGTTTTCAAGCGCTTCAAGCGATTCAATGTGACAGCGGGTGCGTTCACGGAGATCAGGAGCAGCCGGAGATCAAGAGCAGCCGCCGCAGGGGAGGGATACCATGGTAAATAGGTTACCTATTTACCATGGTATCTCTCCCCTGGGTGCGTTGTGTTTTGGTGAGCACTAATGCAGGAAAGCAGCGGGCGGGATGGCGAGCTTGTCCTGCTGCTCCAACACAAGCTACCTTAAGAGCCGGTACGATGCGGGCAATGGGTGAAGTTCGTCAGGAGTAAGCATAAAAAAAACGAGTGTGTTGTCGTGGCAGTTGGTGATCAAAGAAATAAAACAAAATAAAATCAATAAATAATAATGTCATAGACTTAAAGTCATACCTTTAAAGTCATAATGCATTGCAAGTGTTATTAGGGAATGTTGTGCTGTGTTTTCAAGCGCTTCAATGTGCTGCTCTGCAAGGTTTGGAGACAGCGGGTGCGTTCACGGAGATCAAGAGCAGCCGGCGCAAAACACAACGCACCCAGGGGAGAGATACCATGGTAAATAGGTTACCTATTTACCTATTTTTGTTTCGGCGAACGGTTTTGGTGAGCACTAATGCAGGAAAGCAGCGGGCGGGATGGCGAGCTTGTCCTGCTGCTCCAACACAAGCTACCTTAAGAGCCGGTACGATGCGGTCAATGGGTGAAGTTCGTCAGGAGTACTGCATGAAAAAACCAGTGTGTTGTCGTGGCAGTTGGTGATCAAAGAAATAAAACAAAATAAAATCAATAAATAATAATGTCATAGAGTTAAAGTCATCCCTTTGAAGTCATAATGCATTGCAAGTGTTATTAGGGAATGTTGTGTTGTGTTTTCAAGCGCTTCAAGCGCTTCAATGTGACAGCGGGTGCGTTCACGGAGATCAGGAGCAGCCGGAGATCAAGAGCAGCCGCCGCAGGGGAGGGATACCATGGTAAATAGGTTACCTATTTACCATGGTATCTCTCCCCTGGGTGCGTTGTGTTTTGGTGAGCACTAATGCAGGAAAGCAGCGGGCGGGATGGCGAGCTTGTCCTGCTGCTCCAACACAAGCTACCTTAAGAGCCGGTACGATGCGGTCAATGGGTGAAGTTCGTCAGGAGTACTGCATAAAAAAACGAGTGTGTTGTCGTGGCAGTTGGTGATCAAAGAAATAAAACAAAATAAAATCAATAAAAAATAATGTCATAGACTTAAAGTCATACCTTTGAAGTCATAATGCATTGCAAGTGTTATTAGGGAATGTTGTGCTGTGTTTTCAAGCGCTTCAATGTGCTGCTCTGCAAGGTTTGGAGACAGCGGGTGAGTTCACGGAGATCAAGAGCAGCCGGCGCAAAACACAACGCACCCAGGGGAGAGATACCATGGTAAATAGGTTACCTATTTACCTATTTTTGTTTCGGCGAACGGTTTTGGTGAGCACTAATGCAGGAAAGCAGCGGGCGGGATGGCGAGCTTTTCCTGCTGCTCCAACACAAGCTACCTTAACAGCCGGTACGATGCGGTCAATGGGTGAAGTTCGTCAGGAGTACTGCATGAAAAAACCAGTTTGTTGTCGTGGCAGTTGGTGATCAAAGAAATAAAACAAAATAAAATCAATAAATAATAATGTCATAGACTTAAAGTCATACCTTTGAAGTCATAATGCATTGCAAGTGTTATTAGGGAATGTTGTGCTGTGTTTTCAAGCGCTTCAAGCTTCAATGTGACAGCGGGTGCGTTCACGGAGATCAACAGCAGCCGGAGATCAAGAGCAGCCGCCGCAGGGGAGGGATACCATAGTAAATAGGTTACCTAGGTTACCTATTTACCATGGTATCTCTCCCCTGGGTGCGTTGTGTTTTGGTGAGCACTAATGCAGGAAAGCAGCGGGCGGGATGGCGAGCTTGTCCTGCTGCTCCAACACAAGTTACCTTAAGAGCCGGTACGATGCGGGCAATGGGTGAAGTTCGTCAGGAGTACTGCATAAAAAAAAACGAGTGTGTTGTCGTGGCAGTTGGTGATCAAAGAAATAAAACAAAATAAAATCAATAAATAATAATGTCATAGACTTAAAGTCATACCTTTGAAGTCATAATGCATTGCAAGTGTTATTAGGGAATGTTGTGCTGTGTTTTCAAGCGCTTCAAGCGCTTCAATGTGACAGCGGGTGCGTTCACGGAGATCAACAGCAGCCGGAGATCAAGAACAGCCGCCGCAGGGGAGGGATACCATGGTAAATAGGTTACCTATTTACCATGGTATCTCTCCCCTGGGTGCGTTGTGTTTTGGTGAGCACTAATGCAGGAAAGCAGCGGGCGGGATGGCGAGCTTGTCCTGCTGCTCCAACACAAGCTACCTTAAGAGCCGGTACGATGCGGTCAATGGGTGAAGTTCGTCAGGAGTACTGCATAAAAAAACGAGTGTGTTGTCGTGGCAGTTGGTGATCAAAGAAATAAAACAAAATAAAATCAATAAATAATAATGTCATTGACTTAAAGTCATACCTTTGAAGTCATAATGCATTGCAAGTGTTATTAGGGAATGTTGTGCTGTGTTTTCAAGCACTTCAAGCGCTTCAATGTGACAGCGGGTGCGTTCACGGAGATCAACAGCAGCCGGAGATCAAGAGCAGCCGCCGCAGGGGAGGGATACCATGGTAAATAGGTCACCTATTTACCATGGTATCTCTCCCCTGGGTGCGTTGTGTTTTGGTGAGCACTAATGCAGGAAAGCAGCGGGCGGGATGGCGAGCTTGTCCTGCTGCTCCAACACAAGCTACCTTAAGAGCCGGTACGATGCGGGCAATGGGTGAAGTTCGTCAGGAGTACTGCATAAAAAAACGAGTGTGTTGTCGTGGCAGTTGGTGATCAAAGAAATAAAACAAAATAAAATCAATAAATAATAATGTCATAGACTTAAAGTCATACCTTTAAAGTCATAATGCATTGCAAGTGTTATTAGGGAATGTTGTGCTGTGTTTTCAAGCGCTTAAATGTGCTGCTCTGCAAGGTTTGGAGACAGCGGGTGCGTTCACGGAGATCAAGAGCAGCCAGCGCAAAACACAACGCACCCAGGGGAGAGATACCATGGTAAATAGGTTACCTATTTACCTATTTTTGTTTCGGCGAACGGTTTTGGTGAGCACTAATGCAGGAAAGCAGCGGGCGGGATGGCGAGCTTGTCCTGCTGCTCCAACACAAGCTACCTTAAGAGCCGGTACGATGCGGTCAATGGGTGAAGTTCGTCAGGAGTACTGCATGAAAAAACCACTGTGTTGTCGTGGCAGTTGGTGATCAAAGAAATAAAACAAAATAAAATCAATAAATAATAATGTCATAGACTTAAAGTCATACCTTTGAAGTCATAATGCATTGCAAGTGTTATTAGGGAATGTTGTGCTGTGTTTTCAAGCGCTTCAAGCGCTTCAATGTGACAGCGGGTGCGTTCACGGAGATCAACAGCAGCCGGAGATCAAGAGCAGCCGCCGCAGGGGAGGGATACCATAGTAAATAGGTTACCTATTTACCATGGTATCTCTCCCCTGGGTGCGTTGTGTTTTGGTGAGCACTAATGCAGGAAAGCAGCGGGCGGGATGGCGAGCTTGTCCTGCTGCTCCAACACAAGTTACCTTAAGAGCAGGTACGATGCGGGCAATGGGTGAAGTTCGTCAGGAGTACTGCATAAAAAAAACGAGTGTGTTGTCGTGGCAGTTGGTGATCAAAGAAATAAAACAAAATAAAATCAATAAATAATAATGTCATAGACTTAAAGTCATACCTTTGAAGTCACAATGCATTGCAAGTGTTATTAGGGAATGTTGTGCTGTGTTTTCAAGCGCTTCAAGCGCTTCAATGTGACAGCGGGTGCGTTCACGGAGATCAGGAGCAGCCGTCAAGAGCAGCCGCCGCAGGGGAGGGATACCATGGTAAATAGGTTACCTATTTACCATGGTATCTCTCCCCTGGGTGTGTTGTGTTTTGGTGAGCACTAATGCAGGAAAGCAGCGGGCGGGATGGCGAGCTTGTCCTGCTGCTCCAACACAAGCTACCTTAAGAGCCGGTACGATGCGGTGAATGGGTGAAGTTCGTCAGGAGTAAGCATAAAAAAAACGAGTGTGTTGTCGTGGCAGTTGGTGATCAAAGAAATAAAACAAAATAAAATCAATAAATAATAATGTCATAGACTTAAAGTCATACCTTTAAAGTCATAATGCATTGCAAGTGTTATTAGGGAATGTTGTGCTGTGTTTTCAAGCGCTTAAATGTGCTGCTCTGCAAGGTTTGGAGACAGCGGGTGCGTTCACGGAGATCAAGAGCAGCCAGCGCAAAACACAACGCACCCAGGGGAGAGATACCATGGTAAATAGGTTACCTATTTACCTATTTTTGTTTCGGCGAACGGTTTTGGTGAGCACTAATGCAGGAAAGCAGCGGGCGGGATGGCGAGCTTGT
>NW_026707592.1:0-2500 GCF_902713425.1 Acipenser ruthenus
CACAATATATCCGAGCATCTTGTTGGCCTTTTTTATTGCTTCCTCACATTGTCTCGATGAAGACATTTCTGAGTCAACATAAACTCCTAGGTCTTTTTCATAGATCCCTTCTTCAATTTCAGTATCTCCCATATGATATTTATAATGCCCATTTGTATTGCCTGTGTGCAATACGTTACACTTCTCTCTATTAAAATGTAATTTGCCACGTGTCTGCCAAGTTCTGAATGCTGTCTAGATCATTTTGAATGACCTTTGCTGCTACAACAGTGTTTGCCGCCACTCCTATTTTTGTGTCGTCTGCAAATTTAACAAGCTTGCTTACTATACCAGAATCTAAATCATGAATGTAGATTAGGAATAGCAGAGGACCTAATAGTGATCCCTGAGGTACACCCCTGGCTACCTCACTACATTTTGAGGTTTCTCCTCTATTTAGTACTTTCTGTTTTCTACATGTTAACCACTCCCTAATCCATGTGCATGCATTTCCTTGAATCCCTACTGCATTCAGTTTGAGAATTAATGTTGAAAGGGAGGGAAGATCTTCTCCACAGAAGATTCTCCCAGCCTTTCAACTTTTTTCAAAAACAATACAATTAAAAAAGGCATCAGTGTTTAATTTCCAGACGATTTTAAACTCGCAGCACATTTGAAATGACCATTGGAACAGTATTTCTTAAAAAAATGTGTATATATTAAATATTTTTAAATAAACTATTTTATATATTTCTTTTCTCAAACAGTTTCCCATTTTTTAATCATTTGAAACTGGTACTGTCTTCAACATGACTGTTCCTAATGAATTAGCCATTCTCCTTGCATTATGCTGTTGGACTTTTGAATGACAAATGTTCGTTTTGAAAAGTAAATGTTGAAAAACAGGGAAGATCTTCTCCACAGATTAATTACAAATACAAAACAGAAAATAATTGATTGCATAAGTATTCACCCCCTTGAGTCAATATTTGGTAGAGGCACCTTTGGCAGCAATTACAGCCATGAGTCTATTTGGATAAGTCTCTACCAGCTTTGCACATCTGGACACTGCTATTTTTGCCCATTCTTCTTTGCAAAATTGCTCAAGCTCCG
Source organism: Acipenser ruthenus (assembly GCF_902713425.1). Classification (NCBI taxonomy): domain Eukaryota; kingdom Metazoa; phylum Chordata; class Actinopteri; order Acipenseriformes; family Acipenseridae; genus Acipenser; species Acipenser ruthenus. The sequence continues at coordinate 1,093 of NW_026707592.1, forward strand.
TCAAGTTGGATGGGGACCTTTGGTGAACAGCAATTTTCAACTCTTTCCACATATTCTCAATTGGATTGAGGTCCGGGCTTTGACTGGGCCACTCCAGGACATTGACCTTTTTGTTTTTAAGCCACTCCAGTGTGCCTTTGGCTGTATGTTTGGGGTCATTGTCCTGCTGGAAGATGAATCTTCTCCAAGTCCCAGGTCTATTGCAGACTTCAGCAGGTTTTCCTTCAGGATTTCTCTGTACTTTGCCGCATCCATTTTGCCCTCTATCTTCACGAGTTTTCCAGGCCCTGACGCAGAGAAGCATCCCCATAGCATGATGCTGCCACCACCATGCTTCACGGTAGGGATGGTGTTCTCAGGATGATGTACGGTGTTAGGCTTGCGCCAAACATAGCGCTTAGCGTTGTGGCCAAAAAGCTCTATTCTGGTCTCATCAGACCATAGAATCTTCTTCCACTTGGTCTCAGAGTCTCCCACATGCCTTCTGGGAAACTCTAGCCGAGATTTGATGCGAGTTCTTTTCTTTTTGCCACTCTCCCATAAAGGCCAGTTTTGTGAAGCACCCGGGCTATTGTTGCCATATGCACAGTGTCTCCCAGCTCAGCCGTGGAACACTGTAACTCCTTTAGAGTTGCCATAGGCCTCTTGGTGGCCTCCCTGACTAGTGCCCTATACGCCCGGATACTCCGTTTTTGAGGACGGCCTGTTCTAGACAGATTCACAGTTGTGCCATATTCTCTCCATTTCTTAATAATGGACTTTACTGTGCTCTGAGAGGATATTCAATGCCTTGGAAATGTTCTTATATCCTACCCCTGATTGGTGCTTTTGAAGAACCTTATTCCGGATTTGCTTTGAATGTTCCTTCATCTTCATGATGTAGTTTTTGTTAGGAAATGTACTAACCAACTGTGGGACCTCCCAGAGACAGGTGTATTTAACCTGAAATCATGTGAAACACCTTAATTGCACACAGGTGGACTCCATTCAACTAATTATGTGACTTCTAAAGACAATTGGTTGCACCAGAGCTTATTTAGGTGTGTCATAGCAAAGGGGGTGAATACTTATGCAATCAATTATTTTCTGTTTTATATTTGTAATTAATTTAGAACAAGTTGTAGATTTTATTTTTCACTTTGACATTATGGACTTTTCTTGTGTTGATCAGTGGCAAAAACTCCCAATTAAATCCATTTTGATTCCATGTTGTAACACAATGAAATGTGGAAAAGTCCAAGGGGGGTGAATACTTTTGAGAGCCACTGTATTTCTTAGCAGACACCCTTATCCAGGACGACTTACAATTGTTACAAGATATCACATTATTTTTACATACAATTATATTATTTTTCTACATACAATTACCCATTTATACAGTTGGATTTTTACTGGAGCAATCTAGGTA
>NW_026707592.1:15000-23869 GCF_902713425.1 Acipenser ruthenus
CTGTGGACTAGAGCATTTTTGCAATATGTGTGGAACTTTCCTATTTATGGAGGTATGCAGCCTCAAAGCTAGCTGGTTTTTGCTGTGCAGTCAAATCAACTGTATTGAACAGAATGGTATATAACTGCCAGTTTACTAATAATGAAAGAAATCCCCCAAACAGGCAAAAGTGGGTTTAAATTGAAGATCACAACTTCTAGTTTACATTAAACCTGACTATGTGGCTAAGAAATGTGGAGATATTGAGAAACTGGGAGGAAACCATTGACATATTCAGCTATTTTTCTATAACTGCCAGTTTACTACTAATGAATGAAAAATACAAAAAATCACCAAAACAGCCAAAACTGGGCTCAAATTGAACATCTCATCCTCTAGACAGCTTTATTTCTGCAGCGGCAGAAATAAAGCTATCAAAGGTGACGATGCAGGTATGTACCCTATGTGTACTGACACACAGGAGAGCATAGGGGCCTCAGAAGAGCAGGCAATTAATATCGGCGGCTGTGTAGGGCAGGCTCGCTTCAAAAAATGGAAGGCTAATCGCGCTTGGCTAAAGGCTAATCCCAGCGGTTCAGTCATTTGCTCGGTTTGTTCAGCAATTCGTGATCTGGGAACCCATATAAAAGAACGACCTGGAATTGACCAGGCCTTTATGAATGGCACAACTGCAACATCAGCCAAAAAACTAAATGACAAAATAAGTGAACACGGTAAATGCAAGTCTCATATGAAATGTGAACACATAGCGCAAGCCAGACAAAAGCAGGCCATAGAGAAAGCTGCTGAAAACAGCACTGCAGTGATCGGAAAAAACGACGAGCATAATGATAACAGCCTACATGATTTGTAAAGAAAACGTTTAAGATGCATCCAAACATTTTGCAGCTACAGCAGCTTAATGGATTGGATACTGGGAACATGCTGCATTCCGACCATGCAGGTTGTAATATGCTCTTGTTTGTAGCAGACAAAATGGCTGCACAACTTGCAAAGTATGTAATTGATTATTATTATTATTTATTTCTTAGCAGACACCCTTATCCAGGGCAACTTACAATTGTTACAACATATCACATTATTTTTACATACAATTATATTATTTTAGGCAACTATTTTTTTAACATTGTGCCGCTAAAGTCGGGGACAGGTGCTGGCATTGCAGATGAGTTGCTTTCCAGCCTCAATCAGTATGGCATCACTGCAGACATACTTCGAGAGCGTCTGCTGGGTTTTGCAACTGATGGAGCAGCATCGATGCTGGGGAAATACAAAGGGGCAGCATCAATTCTGCGAGAACAGATCAACAACAATCTAATCGAGATTCACTGCATGAACCACAAACTGGAGCTTGCTGTTCATGACGCTGTTCGAACAGTAAAGGAAGCAAGTCATTTTCAGCTATTAATCGATTCACTGTATTCATTTTTTTCACTAAGTCCCAAGAACCAGAGGCAACTTGAAGCTGTGGCTGCTGAGCTCTGTGTACATATACACAAGGTTGGTCGAGTTTCTGACGTCCGTTGGCCGTCATCTTCCTGCACATCGGTGACTGCTTTATGGGAAAGTTACCCTGCCCTTGTTACATTTTTTAGAAATGGTTCAACAGACATCTCACGTTCTTCACAGGACAAAGCAGAATGTGGTGGTCTACTGGGGAAGATGACAAACTGGCTGTTTGTAATGGAAGTAGCAACAATGAAAGATGCACTCGAGACGCTAAAAGCGCTATCCCTGTTTCTTCAAAATAGGAATTCCACTGTCATCACTGTCAAGCCGGAGATTGATGTTGCATTAAAAGCTCTACGTGCTATGAAGGACAGAGATTGAATAAATACCAGCACAATGAACAACGAGTTCTCAAGAGCCGGTGCATTTAAAGGGGTTCCAATCACACAGCCATCTGACGCTCAACAAATGAAATACAGAGGTTTCCGCACGCAGTTCATACAAGCTTTATTTGGCAACATCGAAAGAAGATTTGATGATAAAGGGGTCCTGGAGGAGGCAGCCGTACTCAACCCCACATCATGGCCTGTAGAAGAGGATGCAAGAATTTTGTTTGGGGACGATAAAGTTATGAATCTGTGCAAAACTTTAAAATTCAACGTTTCACGACCTCTAACTATAAAGGAATTCAGAGAGCACAAAGATACTCAGCGCATGGGGGATAACCTGAACAAACTGGTAACCACAGTAGGTGTAATTCCTGTGGTCCACTGCTGAATGTGAACGTGGCTTTAGTGTGATGAACCTTATTCTGACCGACCAGAGAAGCCGAATGCATGTAAGCACACTGAACAGCATGCTGTTTGTTTCAATTAACGGCCCCAACATTGACACTTTCCAAGCTGAGAAATATGCAGAGTTTAAAGGATTAAAGAGGGACACCCACTCTGCAGAGGACAAACCAACAGGAAAGAAAAGAAACGAGAAAACGATTGCCCACCATACCAAACTGTTTTCTTAGACCGATCCAGCCACATCTTGGTGATATCGGTGAGTTTAAAACATTTAACTTATCTTACTTATGTTAATTAAAATGTAAAACGAAAATGAAAAATGATATATAAATAAATGGTGTGCATTTACAACTTCATGTCACCAGGAGTCTCCAAATCAGTTAATGTTTGTTACTGGAAATATAGTAGCTGTGTGAAATATTAACCCTTTGCAGTTCATTTATTAAGTGCGTGTCAGGTCCAATTTATTTTCACACACGCAGTTTATTTTAGACGCGCTGTTTAAAAGTATTTTTTTTTCACAGTAAAACAGGTTTAAAAGACACTTCAAAACAACAGGACACTCAGTACTGCATCTCCAGCAAACACCTCAGTAATGCGATCCAAGTCATTATTTTATTACTATAACATCTCAAAAAGCTCTGCAAATGTCTGTGATATTCTCTGAGCGCTGGATGCGGAAGCAGCTATCTTGTTTGTGTATGTCCGTGTTATCTATGTAGTGTCGGGTCTATCAGTATTCATGAGATACACCCACTATTTTTTTTTTTCCGGCTTCTCTCGGCTCCTATCGGTCTCACTCGGCCATTGAATAGTTTTCTCGGCTTTTTCCGGAGAAAAAAGACTAGAGACCTGTTTTTTGTGTCTTTTTGATGATGTCGGACAGGGTCCGACATTGGACCGGAAAGGGAAAATTGCGATGTCAGACCAGGTCCGACATAGGACCGCAAAGGGTTAAGGTAATCCAATCAGAAATGCTAATGACATATTTCAGGTATATAAAGGCTTAAGTTCTTAGTGTATCCACCTGAGGCAATCGTGGCCAGTAGTCGTGCGCAAAATTATACAAATCGAGCAAAAACTTCACAGAAAAAAAACTATATGAAAAGTGCATTCTTAAAGGCGGTGGCTAAGCTGAAAATTAGTGGTTCCCATTAGTGTATGTGTTTTAAAAACATTTAGAACGTCTCTCATACAATGAATTCAGGTATGAATGACAGCCTTTAGTAGACTCAATTCAATATCCATCCACATTATTGTATTTTAGCACCATTGCAGTCACGATTACAATTACAGTTATAAGGTTTAATTACAAACATCATGAAATAATGAGAGTAATTATTCCCAGTGTCACTCCTGGAGGTTGGCCAGACGTCTCTGTGAAAGCTTTTGTATCTTGCTCTTCTCGTTGAATATCTTCACTTTGACAGTTGTCCAATCATGCCTTATATTTGAGTGCTGGAACAAAAAATCCTCCATCTCTTTTTTACCTATAATACAAAATGGAGTGAGGTAACCAGTGGTGTACCACAGGGATCAGTATTAGGCCCTCTGGTATTCCTAATCTACATTAATGATTTAGATTCTGGTATAGTAAGCAAACGTGTTAAATTTGCAGACGACACAAAAATAGGAGGAGTGGCAAACAATGTTGCAGCAGCAAAGGTCATTCAAAATGATCTAGACAGCATTCAGAACTGGGCAGACACATGGCAAATGACATTTAATAGAGAAAAGTGTAAAGTTTTGCATGCAGGCAATAAAAATGTGCATTATAAATATCATATGGGAGATACTGAAATTCAAGAAGGGAACTATGAAAAAGACCTAGGAGTTTATGTTGACTCAGAAAGCTATAAAAAAGGCCAACAAGATGCTCGGATATATTGTGAGAAGTGTTGAATTTAAATCAAGGGTAGTAATGTTAAAACTTTACAATGCATTAGTAAGACCTCACCTAGAATATTGTGTTCAGTTCTGGTCACCTCGTTACAAAAAGGATATTGCTGCTCTAGAAAGAGTACAAAGAATAGCAACCAGAATTATCCTGGGTTTAAAAGGCATGTCGTATGCAGACAGGCTAAAAGAATTGAATCTATTCAGTCTTGAACAAAGAAGACTACGCGGCGATCTGATTCAAACATTCAAAATCCTAAAAGATATAGACAATGTCGACCCAGGGGACTTTTTTGACCTGAAAAAAGAAACAAGGACCAGGGGTCACACATGGAGATTAGATAAAGGGGCATTCAGAACAGAAAATAGGAGGCACTTTTTTACACAGAGAATTGTGAGGGTCTGGAACCAACTCCCCAGTAATGTTGTTGAAGCTGACACCCTGGGATCCTTTAAGAAGCTGCTTGATGAGATTTTGTGATCAATAAGCTACTAACAATCAAACGAGCAAGATGGGCTGAATGGCCTCCTCTCGTTTGTAAACTTTCTTATGTTCTTATGTTTTTATATTAATATAGGTTAATCTATTGAAATACATGGATAGACCTAAAGAATACTACTGTGCGTCATAGAAAAAAAATCTTGTAATACCCAAATGGTAATATTTTCGCTGGGCTCTGAACGATGGTATTATCACTTCAACACATCAGCTTGAGCTCAAAGTGTGGCTTGTGCAGAGCTGGCATTTCAGTCTATCCACCACGCAGACCCGAAAGGGAAGACACATATTGTTCAGACTCAAATCCATATATTACAATAAACAATAGCTGGTTTAGTGTGTATTACCAGGGGTAATACCATCTGAATGGTTCCTGTCCCCAAAACTCTCTCCCCAAAACCTCTCTATGGTATTATTCCCTGGTAGTACACACTGAACCAGCCATTATTCCAGTTGTTAAATGATACAATAATTAACATTTTATATAAAAAAAAAAAAAAAAACAACAAACAAAAACACAATAACATTTACAGACTAGCCATAATCCCTGGACTGTTCCATTATACAAAGGTGTTTGCTTTACATAAAAAAGTAGCCGTATGTAAGAAACAGGGCATATTTATGATGGTCTTTACACAAATACAGTTTGCACCATATACAGTATATCTGTGTATTTACAAGTAGTCTCAGGCCGATTGGTTTGGTGCAAATTCTGGGGTGAATCAGTTTGTTTTGGATGTTTCATTTATGCCTGCAAATGAACTGAACCGTACTTCAGCATGCACCAAACGACCATTTGTGAAAGGGCTTTTAAAAGACTCAAAAGTACTGTATGCCTAAATTATTGTTTGTTACTAGCAATATTAACACATTGTTTTCTTCACAAAAAAAGGATGTAAATCCCATTTTGATGCAAATACCCTGATAAATCTGACTGAAGGCAAAGATACTGGTACCCAATAAAGTACAGGTGTGTGGATTTGTGTTAATCTGCATATTTGAAAACCAGTTGAATATTTTATATAAAAAATTACACTGCAATATAATTATATGATAATCGTGGTATTTTTTCTGATAGTTATCATACCATGAGAATTTCTTAGCATCCCACCTCTACATCTGACCCTATGTCACACCTACGTCAAACTTATCCAATTGTCAGGAAAATTCATATGGATACCCAAACACCCCACCCCCAATAAAGAAACTAAAAATATAGTAAAATGCCAAAGGATTATGCTATTGGGGGCGGGGAGTGTTTACTTTGAACGGACTCAGACAGAATGTAGAAGAAAACTAAATATTCAATATATGTATGGCACCATTACAATCATTACAATCTCACCTGGCATTTGTTTTCTGCTTTCACCTTGTAAGGCTTGAAATAGATAAGCACTTGGTCTTCATCTACTTTGGCCCATCTTGTATACTTTCATCCTGCACAAGATAACAAATACAATTATGAAGTTACTTCATCAGTGGCGGACTGTAGCAAGATTGATTGATGTAGCAATCTCTGTGTCCTCCAGTTTGAAAGATCCACTTGCACACAATAGTGGGCTATATAACTTGATTTCATTAGTATGCTTAGCAAATAGACCATATAGAAAAAACAATACTTTAATCTGCATTTTCATCATATAACTCTATACATTAAATTAATTTATGAAGTTAATATTTTTTATGTATAAATGTATGAAAAATAAATTTGGTTCAAGTACATGTATTGGGGGTTGTTTTAAAACAAAATCTGACAGGGGATATTATATTATTTCTACCATTTTCCCTGCACCTGGAATCTGTGTCTATTTCACAAACACCAAAGTTGGGATTCATTTAAAACAAAAAAATCACCAGTTTGTTTTATTGTTTAATAAAAAATAAAAAAATAAATAGTAAATGGGGAAAACTGACTTGGCTTAGTGGCTGCCATGGTTTTATAATTGACATATAAATTAAATCAATGTCTACATAAGACATATTAAAAAGTGGATGAGTAAAGGTCTCCACACACCAGATACAAAGTGATTTTTTAATTGGCAACGACTCCCGACGAGACCTTTCGCAGCGACATGACCACACAAACCAGCAGCGATAGGTTTGAAAATTGCCAGATCTATACAACTGTTCAAAATTGCTATTGACAGAACTATGATCAAGACTGGTACTACTTATCAACATGATGTGGAAATTATGAGTGTCTTCTCTGATGGTATTTCAACACATATGGCAATAAATCACACATACCAGGCTTATCCAGTTCTTTCGAAATGGACTCCCATATATTCCCTTTCAAATCTGTATCTTTATAATTGTGATGGCCTTTGTCATAAAGCTCTGGGTAGTTTTTCAACGACAAGTATTTTTCCTCCGTCATTTTGGAAACTGCTTCACCCTGCTGGACCACGTGCATTGAAGCTGTTCTCCGATTGCTCAATGCCCTAGTTGACGTGCGTCAAATCGCAAAAAATCGGATTCAATCCTATTTATTTCTCGTCAGTCCAGTGCTGCCCTGGTACCGTTCCTGCGTAGCTTGTCGTGTGAAAGATACTTATCAAAAGTATAGGTTCTATTCATTTTGACGCATCACTGCACAGTTTCGCTTGTCGCATTGCATCTTAAGTGCCCGAAATGCCTTATAAATGCATATGCACAACAGTATCTCTTTCATACTGACCGGAAATTTCAGTTTTTCACCACCACCATCCCTGTACTGTAACAATCGTCCGCTAACAACACCTTTTGGATTTTCTTTTCCACTGTCCCCTTAATTGACCTGGCTGTGTGGCATGGAGCATTGTCCTGCTGGAAAAACCAATCCTCAGAGTTGGGGAACATTGTCAGAGCAGAAGGAAGCAAGTTTTCTTCCAGGACAACCTTGTACTTGGCTTGATTCATGCGTCCTTCACAAAGACAAATCTGCCCGATTCCAGCCTTGCTGAAGCACCCCCAGATGAGTCCAATTTTCAGCTTTGCCCAACACCTGGTCGTCTAATGGTTAGACGGAGACCTGGAGAGGCCTACAAGCCACAGTGTCTCGCACCCACTGTGAAATGTGGTGGAGGATCGGTGATGATCTGGGGGTGCTTCAGCAAGGCTGGAATCGGGTAGCTTTGGCATGAAGCAAGCCAAGTACAAGGTTGTCCTGGAAGAAAACTTGCTTCCTTCTGCTCTGACAATGTTCCCCAACTCTGAGGATTGGTTTTTCCAGCAGGACAATGCTCCATGCCACACAGCCAGGTCAATCAAGGTGTGGATGGAGGACCACCAGATCAAGACCCTGTCATGGCCAGCCCAATCTCCAGACCTGAACCCCATTGAAAACCTCTGGAATGTGATCAAGAGGAAGATGGATGGTCACAAGCCATCAAACAAAGCCGAGCTGCTTGAATTTTTGCGCCAGGAGTGGCATAAAGTCACCCAACATCAATGTGAAAGACTGGTGGAGAGCATGCCAAGACGCATGAAAGCTATGCTTGAAAATCAGGGTTATTCCACCAAATATTGATTTCTGAACTCTTCCTAAGTTAAAACATTAGTATTGTGGTGTTTTAAAAATGAATATGAACTTATTTTCTTTGCATTATTCGAGGTCTGACAACACTGCATCTTTTTTGTTATTTTGACCAGTTGTCATTTTCTGCAAATAAATGCTCTAAATGACAATATTTTTATTTGGAATTTGGGAGAAATGTTGTCAGTAGTTTATAGAATAAAACAAAAATGTTCATTTTACCCAAACACATACCTATAAATAGTAAAACCAGAGAAACTGATAATTTTGCAGTGGTCTCTTAATTTTTTCCAGAGCTGTATATATTTTTCAAACAAGCGCAAGGTGGTGGTGCAAGCTCTGTCTCACAGTGAGGAGAAAAATTAGGCACTATTATCTTGTGGATTCTGAGATGTTAGTAAAGGTTCCGAAATAATTGTATTTTATCTTGCTCTTAATTGTATTAATACTTGTACTGTGATTCTTGAAATGTATTTTTGTTTACGACTGTAAGTCGCCCTGGATAAGGGCGTCTGCTAAGAAATAATAATAATGACACAGATAATGACCCTTGTCCAACAGAATGTTATAATACAGTAGTGTACCAAATTTGAAGATATCGCAAAGCATGTGTCAACTATCATTGGTAATGGTTCTTAATTTCTAATGAACAAATAAGAAACCTTACCTTATCATTAAGCATTGGAAAAATGAAGGATTCTGTGCTTGACATGGGAT
>NW_026707593.1:0-23843 GCF_902713425.1 Acipenser ruthenus
CCCATGTTCTCCTCTTCAAGTGTTTTATACAGGAAAACTCTCCGGCTCACCTCCGAGCAGCTGGTGAGTTTCCATCACAACCAGCTATGAGTGGTGCAAGTCGTTTTTTGATGTTGACTTTTGGGGATGATCACTCTGCTTCAGTAAAAAAAAAGAAAAACAGGCTTTCATATTGGCGAGTGAGCACTGAACAATGATGGAATTCAGCATTGAACCGCAGTGTCAAGCTTTGGAATATGCCACCACCCCAATGTTTATTTTCACACATGCTGTATACACTCCCTTTAGAAAAGTATATTTCCACAGCAGAAAGCTTGTAAATGGTCCTTCTGAAATGATGTAAATGTAAATCGTATTCAAAAAAATAGAGATCACATAACAGGTTATTGTTCAGATTAGTTACCATAATACTGGTTGAGGGGTTTGGTACTTTGACATACAGTACCATTTAGGCCTTTTTCTTACAGACAAAATAATTTTAATTTAAGTTCCTTGGTAGAATTCTAGACAAGTGGAATTTAGAATATTCAGATCAAGGATGTTTGAAGGGGGCATATAGAACTAATAAAGCCTTTATTAATTAACAGGGAAGCCTCCAGCTGAAGAATGGCCCCAACGACGTGGTGTTCAGTGTTACAACACAGTACCAGGGCACATGTCGCTGCGAAGGAACCATCTACCTGTGGAACTGGGATGATAAAATTGTCATCTCGGATATTGATGGAACCATTACCAGGTATGTACTCATTGAACGTTTGTGACTTCAGTATATGAATTTCAGTTCAAATAATAACAAAGCTTTTTCATCACATGTTGCCAGAAAACAACCCATACAAGTAACTATGTGAAGCATTTTTTTTTTTTAAATAGGATTTGTGGTGCTGTGTAACTGTGCAGCGCTCTTTACCAAACCGTAAATGTGACAATGTATGAAGAAGAAAATAAGTTAATTCCAAGACCATGGAGATAGAAAACAATGCCTTTTTTCTAAATTCCATACCAACCCTAGGAACTGAAAAACCTTAGAAGTCTGAGATCTAAGATTATAAGTACTATTAGAAATGTGGGAAATGTACAAGTAAACATGCTAGTAATTGATCCTGCTCAAATATCTGCTTATAATTATACATGATGTACCTTTTGATATGTTATTTTTGTTTTTCATAAACATATAATATATATTTGTTTGATGTTAACCTTTCATTTCATGACTTTATATGGTTCAGTGACTCTTCCCTTTCCATACCTCAGGTCTGACACACTGGGTCACATACTGCCTACCCTTGGCAAGGACTGGACTCATCAGGGCATTGCCCGGCTTTATCACAAAGTTAGCCAGTAAGTTTACATAGTACAACAATATTTGATTTGACACCTCAAAGCGATCTGCATATTTAACACACAACACAGGCTTATAAACATGTTTTGCTTTGTTTTCTCTATAATCTAATCTAATCTAATATAATATAATGCATTTAGTCTTTTTTTTTTTTTTTTCAAGAAATGGCTACAAGTTCCTGTACTGTTCAGCCCGTGCTATTGGAATGGCAGACATGACAAGAGGGTACCTGCACTGGGTTAATGAAAGGGGAACTATGCTACCTCAGGGGCCTGTACTGCTGAGCCCAAGCAGCTTGTTCTCAGCACTGCACAGGTATGCATTTGTCATTTAATTATAATGTAACCCTCTTAAAAGAGTGCATTGATTATCTCCCGTGGGAATGGCAGGCTGACAAACAGGTGATTGAGACTTTGTAAGCAACCCCTGAGGACCAAAGAGGGTCATAGAGATTCAAAATCCTGTTTTACAAATGCTGAATCTGGTGAAACTCAAGCAATGGGGTAATTTTAAAGGCAGCCACCTTGGCCACTATGTAATTTCTCAGCAGAGGTGCTTAATTTCAGCTTTTCAGTCTCATATGAATGCTTAATATTCTGTTGATGTGCCACAGGAATGCTCACTTATCCAACTTTGTTGAACAACATATCTTTAGAAGTGAACATGCTTGAAGAGATTAAAACTAGTGAAATAAATGGATAGAGCTTAAGCTTAATAATGCATTGTCTTGTGAAAGCCAGCTTTTGGTGTTCATGAGAGTAAAGAGATACAAAATGCACACTGCAAGTAAATAAAGCAGATTCAGGGTATTGTCAGGATATATGCCGGTATTAAAATGGGAAGCCTCATTCTTAGAGATGGACAGTCAAAGAACTCACTAAGAGTTACTGTTACAACTGATTAACACCAGCTTTAAGGGTCACCAGCAAATACAAGATTCATCTTTCAAAATATAGTTTTTTTCACATTTGCGTTACCCTAAATTGGAATAAGATACAATATCTTCAATTACAGAAGCACAATGATCTTTCCTTTTAAAATGACATTGTGCTTTTTGAGTTTACTGAAATGTTTCACACGACAGCTTTCTTATGAAAAGATGGTTTAGGGCAGCAGTGTGGAGTAGTGGTTAGGGCTCTGGACTCTTGACCGGAGGGTTGTGGGTTCAATCCCTGGTAGGGGACAATGCTGCTGTACCCTTGAGCAAGGTACTTTACCTAGATTGCTCCAGTAAAAACCCAACTGTATAAATGGGTAATTGTATGTAAAAATAATGTGATATCTTGTAACAATTGTAAGTCGCCCTGGATAAGGGCATCTGCTAAGAAATAAATAATAATAAATAATAATAATGGTTTAGACTGATTGTGCTCCATTATATATAACATTGAAAGATGAAAATTGGGATTCTGGATGTCTTAGGCAAGGGAAAGGCAGGTGAGATTACATCAGGCTCCATGAATTGAGAGTAGATCATTTGCATAATGAAATAGAGGTCATTCCAGCTCAAGTGGACCGCATTCTGGGGAGGTGTCCTTTATCTGTGGTAATGATACATACCGGGAAAAAAGGTGTCCCGTTTGAATACAAATGAAGAGCTGTGCCTTTCATGCCCCACATTGTGAGGGTGGCGAAACAGAGGGTGACTTAGACAATTAAAAGCTTGTTTCAAAAGCTTTCCAAAAAAATTATAATAAAAAAAGTTTGACATAAGTGATCCGTGGAATGAGCCATAGAGATTGGTCAGTATTGTGGGAGGGATAGACTAAGCATGAATGTAAGTGCTCACATACAGGACTGTAGCAAAAGAGCTAAGCAAGCATGTCCTTAAAATGTTTAAAAGTAAATTTGTATGGTCATTTTTGCAGTTCACCTGCTTTTTCCATGCATGTACAATGCATTTGCTGTTCTTTACCATGGTTGACATCAGTTTTATGTGCTCTACATTGTTAACCACTGTAAATTATTTTATAAAGGACAGCTTGACTTTGTCATATCAATCAAACATGTAGCTTTTTTGAAGTCTGTATTTCGATTAATGTACACTGTTAACGACGCAGAATGCCTTTGAAACATGTAATCTAGGGTAAGGATGTAAGCTACTTCAATCACCCTATCCTCCAGTCCTACAGGTCTGTATTTGCGCTGCTATTGCCTAAGTAAATCGTGTGTGTTCCTTTGTTTCAAACATGGGGTGAATCTTTTAGACTATTCAGATAAAGTGTTGCAGTTTAGTGAATGATGTGTTGAAATAAAACTCTGTCATCCTCATGGTCCCAGTGAGGAGTGATTGTTATCGATAGAAAGATAAACCTGGTTAGGTTCTAAATAAAATCAATTACTTTTGTCTTATTTCCTGCAAGTTTATCTCAGGAGACGTAGACATGTGAAAACAAGGAAAGGTGACTTTATAGTATGCTTTTAGTTCAGATGTCTTTTGGTGTGATTTATATCTCTTCACTTTTTGTATTGCATTCATTTTCTGTTCAGTTGCTTATAAGAAAAAGTAGACCCTCCTGCTGTATGTGTGACATAGCTGGACGTATTAACACCATGGGGCTTATTTGTCAGTCGCCCTGTACTGAACGCCTATCTTTGTGATTATACAACCGGCCTTATCTTGCTGCTTTATTCAGCATTCTCATTACTGTGGATTCTAATGTGCCCCCAGTGAATCGCATATTAGAATAGTCATTACCTCATACTTAAGCTTTTTGTGGCTGTTGTTTTACCTTGTTTTACCAGTTTCTCTTTATTTTTCAGGGAAGTGATAGAAAAGAAACCAGAGAAGTTTAAGATTCAGTGTCTGACAGACATAAAAAATCTCTTTCATCCAAACATTGAGCCTTTCTATGCTGCTTTTGGAAACAGACCTACAGTAAGTAACAGTTCCCTTTATCAAGAAAATGTAATCATTGCTGAATTACAATCCGCTGTCAACATTTGTCACAGAATAATAGTTGATTCCTAACATTGTATACTAACGTCTAAAAGGGGATACTAACTTTTAGTATTTTCAGCCCATTCCAATCCAGGCCCTTGTTCCAATCAGACCTAATTGGACCCCTAGATTCAATTAAATAAAGACCTGGTTGGTATACTGCTCTGGACTGCTCCTTTCAGAAATGTAGGACATGGTTGGAACAAGGCCTGGAGAGGACTGAGGAGCCAAAAGTCTGACTTTCATCAACACTGAGTTTGTATTGGAAAGGACAAGATATATGACTTGAGAACTTATTTTAATAACACATTCCTTGTATATTAAAATAAAATGCCTCAAATTAAAATGGCAATTCAGTATTATTGTTATCACAAACTGCCGCAGCAGACAGCCTGTATGAAACTGTAACATTTATCGCTCTGTGTCATTCAATTTTGTATTTACTGACGTTTATCTTCTTTTTTTTTTTAGGATGTGCATTCATATAAGGAAGTAGGAGTTGCTTTGAACAGAATCTTTACAGTTAACCCAAAAGGAGAACTGATACAAGAACATGCAAAGACTAACATATCCTCGTAAGTGATTGCTTCCGTGGTTTACGGTATTGCTCTTAAATCTCTTCTTTAGTTTTTCATTGCAGTCAAAATAGTTTCCCCTTACCTGGGTTGAATATTTGCAGTGACAGGTCTATACCAGAGATGTTTCTTGAGAACCACTGTAACTTGGTTAGGACATTATTTTGCATGCTATTGTCAGGATTTGGGAATAAAGGTGGTGTCTGTCTGGTCGTATTACACTGCCGTGATGATCTCATTTTTCATGCTTTTGCTCTCTAATTTTGTATAAGTGATGTTTTGCCCAACATCCCCATTTTTATGACATCATGCTTTAGTCTTATAGTTAATTTATTTTACAACTCTCCTGAAAACTGTCGATTTCGTTAAAGAAACCTTTGATATTTTCAGTGAAGGGGTAAACAGCCATTGTAGGGATTATTTCACTGATGCAACAATAACCCAGATACCGGTACAGCACCATCTTACACTGGTGTATTTTGTTTGCAGTTACGTGAGACTTGGTGAAATCGTGGATCATGTGTTTCCACTGCTGACACGAGGAGATTCCTCAGACTTCCCCTGTTCTGACACCTACAGTCAGTTCACCTACTGGAGAGAGCTACTGCCGTCTGTGGAAAACCCTGGTGTCCGTGTAGAATCCAGTTAAACGTTAGAACCAGATGTTGAATGATTGCTTCTGTAACGGGCAGTGTTGTGTAATACACTACCGTTATGGATTCCGTCCCCTGTCGGTGAGATGAGATGAGGTTAAACTCTCTTTGCATTGTGGTTAAGACGCTTGCTTGCGGTGTGTGATGTTCGAGGTTTGCCCCCAGCTACCACCCTGTTATACTTCAAAAGTTTATTTATTTATTTTATACCTAAATAACATTTGTGCATTTTAAACCTACTTTATGTGCATACTAAGTTTAATTAATCAAAATAGTCTTTTTTTGCTACTCTTTTCATTTGTTTTTAACATTTTTTTTTATAGCTCAGAATTTTTTTTTTCTTTAATGCTGATGTTATATGTTTTTAAAAGGGGATAGGCACATATCAGCAAAGCAAAGTCACCTTTGCTTAATACTGAAGCTTTTAATCTTCATTACAGCTTGTAAAAAATAATTCAATAATGAAGAAAGGTTGTTACCCTTACAGCCAAATAAAGCTACACCCTGGTGAGAACCCTTTTATCATGAGACTAAATCATTACAGTGTGCTACTTCTCTTTGTTTCTAAGAAAATAAGAACAACATCCCAGCACAGCAGATTAAATACATCCGTGAATGTATCACTAGCTTCTTCAGGGCAGAATATGGGGACATTGAATTCCCCTGTGGATTGTAATTTGAACAACAACATGCAAATATGTGACCACCATTATTCCACAAGCTCTTTTCATCTTGGTACGTTTTAAAGCTTCAGTAACTCTGCATGCCGATAGCCATGTGCACTCAGCCTTGACTGAACTGAAAAATAAATAGGCACTGTAAAGGTTGATATGAAGTGACAAGCTAGGTAACCCAGGCAACAGATGAACTAGAAGTTTACACCACATGACTTGTTGATCAAAACTTTGCAAAGGATTTTCTGCTTTGAATAATTGCATGTTTTGTTAACATTTTAGACCACAGATCAACTATTTGAGTTGGCATTGTTTCAATACAGGCACTGTATGCCTGACAAGCTATCTTTCGGTTTAGTTTTGTGAAGTAACAAAGCTAAACTGATAAATAATCTCCTTTCCTACATCTGTCTCTTTCCTACATCCACACAATATTCAAATATTAACATCTATGGATCTGAGTTTATAGTAGATATCATCCCACTATACACAAAATGGGTTTCAGTGATTTTAACTAATTACAATAATACATTATGTATGGCAACCAATTACAGTGATGTATATGGTCATATAATGTGGTGTATAAACCAAGTCTCTGTTGGCATTTACAGTAAGGTCTGAAACGTCACCTTCTGAGGTTTTTTTTTTTTTTTTTTTTTTTTTCCCCAAAACCATAAATTATACTAAATGTAAAGTGTGATCAGGTTGTGGTGTAAACCTCTATTCATATAGATTCTTAAATCTGTGAAAGCGTTCCTAGAATGTTACTGTACGATGCTTCAGGATGATAAGATAAAAAAGGGAGGTTTACTTGAGATGTGTTAATGATAAAGTTACTGTATGTAGACATGCAGTTAATCAAAGGTATAGTTACTTTGTGTAAATAATATGTTAAAGTCTAGTGTTATTTTGAGAACCTGCTACAAATGTATAGAAACATAAATAAACTCAATTATCCTTAATCTCAATATATTGTCTGAATAATGGCTGGGAGTAGCTAGAATGCAAAATGCCTATTCTTTCTGTGAAAGATACAGTGTTATGATCTGCTTTTTACTGCTGCTTATGGTTGTCATTAAATGACATCTTTATTTTTTTTTTTTACTTATGTATGTATATAACAGAATCCAATTGTAATGAATGTGTGCAGTGTAATGTCATTTATATATGGCTGTCATTGTAATAAATGCTCAGAATATTCAAACTCTGTGGTTTGTTTTGTTTTGTCCACTGCAGGCCAAAGGTGTGTGTGTGTGTGTGTGTGTGTGTGTGTGTGTGTGTGTGTGTGTGTGTGTGTGTGTGTGTGTGTGTGTGTGTGTGTGTGTGTGAGTGTGTGTGTGAGTGTGTGTGTGTGTGTGTGTGTGTGTGTGTGGGTGGGTGGGTGGGTGGGTGGGTGGGTGGGTGGGTGTGTGTTTTTTTATGTATATGTAAGTGTATCTGTGCTAACAGAAATCCAGGCACATTCACTGTTTTTCTTTTTTTTTTAACCAAAGAAATATCAGCCTACAGCAGGAGAAGCTAAACAACAGCAGTGTTTGAGATATTTTCAATATTATTTGAAGTATCAATAAAGACATGGCTAGATTTTTTGGGGGTGGGGGGGGTTACTATCCTTGGCATTTTGGGATTGTTCTTTTTAAAAAGCTAGAGGTGAAATAGCAGTACTGTTTTTTATCTGTACACATGGTCTAACTGAAGCTCTTCAACAGTCCACTAACTGTCATTACGTTGCTAACAAATTCTTCTTTTATCTGTTTTGATTGATCTCTACAGTAAGTTGCTTCATCCAGTTCCAGACACTGGTATACACGTGGCTTTTGTTCCTGTAAGAACAAGAACAGCTTTAGCACAGAGTACAATAGCTGTTAGTACTGTTACTAAAGGTCAGTGATAGATGCGGTACCCTGCACTACTGAAAAGCAATTACTGTTTCTGGTAGATTTATTACCAGGTACACTGGTTAAATGTCATTTCTGGTTCAAATTTCAAATCTGGAAGTGCAATTCCGTAAAAGAGGGCAGTATCTGGCCATCATGTAAATACTATAATAGATATGGTTTCTTGGTGTTCTTCTATGGGTGCTGAGCTTCAGACCTACTTGATTATCCAGTATATGTTTAAATTCTCCAAAGTTTCAGACGTTTTGACTGCCAATACTGTCTACTGCTTTAGACTGTTAAGAATGGCATCTGTGTGCTCTGTGATAGCTCCGAAAACTAACATAAATGTGATTTACTGTAACATGACTACTTTTAGAGGTATGTAAATAATTATTTACTGAAGCAAAAAAGCTTTAATAAGTGGCTTGCTTGTGTGTACGGTACATACAAAAAATGGCTGTAGTAAAGCTATACAGCTTGACATGCTGTTTGATAAAAATTGCTATATTTCACTTAAATGTGGACTTTAACTGAATCAGGGTTGTTCTATGCATAAATAACTTCCCCTCATTTCCTTTAGGAGGCATAGTCTTCACAAAAATGCATGCAAGCGCCCTCACGGCAATGCTGTCTCTCTCTAAATATGTTTTCCCTTGCTTTATGGACTTTTTAAATCTTTGTTTTTGACCACCTAACAATGATATTCAGCCCAGTTTGTTTAAAACATGATAAAGTGTGAAATTGTAAGTTTTGTGCTATATGTGGTCTCTTGACCAATTGAGAACTTGAATGATAGTAACACTTTACACTGAATACAGAACACACAAACATTTAATCTTACCTAACATTAACCTGGCATTTTATGGAAATATTTAATTTCCGGTAGCCCTAATTTTAAGATACTCAAGCAGCATCCTGCATCAGATTTACAGGTACCTAATTCCTCCCAACCTGTTACTCAAACCCCTGGATAAAAGGGCCAGGTCTTACAGTCTATTGCCTTAAGTACAAATTCTCCTTTATGGTTTCAAATGGCCAGTTCAGGTATTTTCATATAAAAACAGTAATTTATTAAATATATGTTGATGTTTTATCTGAAATAAAAGAAAGTAATCCCCTATTACCAGTATCAAACACCTTCCGATGCAAAACCAACCTTTTTGTTTTTATCTAGCACAGTGTTAAACCTCTACAAAGCTTTCATTGATACAAAACTTTTAATGGAAGGATGAAGAATTTGATATTGTAAGAGATTTAACTTTGTCTGTGCATTATTTCAGACCTTATCATGTGTCCAGGTTGCTGCCAGAGATCTATTCTATTGATACAGGAAATCCATTTTGCCTTGCATTACCCTTAATGAGTTCTGCAAGAGAATGGCCTCTTCCTGTGACTCATTCTGTGTTTCCTGACCGGAGATTGTGGTTTTGTGTTTCATATTGGAAAGTAACCACCATGTCAGCATTTTGTTTTGTGCAAAGGCATTGTAGATTATAACGTTATAGAGCCCTGTTCCAAATGAGCTTGAAGTAATGTTAAGTTTCTGGAAGTAATTTGTTTTTGTTAGCGCTACTTGGTTCTACAATGACCCTGACTAGGTCTTTAAAAAACACGCAGTCACAGAGTTTCCTTTCAACTTTATTTAGCTTCATTAAATATTAAATTGGCCCTCATATCATAGAAGATTGGGACGATTAGGTTTGTTGATGCCATGACTTTAATTTAAATGATAAAAATGTCTTTCACACAAAACTAAATGACCGTAACTGGACACTATTTTGGAAGTGTTGGCAGCTGTTCTAGCTGGACATTTGTGGTGGCCAATACTATGGCGGAATGATGACCCACAATCTTGATCTTCAGGAAGGGCCAAAGAGACAGTAGAAGTGCCCAAATCCAGAGAAGCTTAAAGACTGGTTTCATTTGAACTGAAGATTCTCAAGCTGAAATTGAGAATTTCTGCAAATCCCTTGGGCTAAATGAAGTCTGGTACATACAGTTACATTGATATGGTTGCCATCTAGGAAGGTCAACAGACTAGGTTATGCTGGACTGGGTTATGTTAGACTGGTTTTACATCTATGACTGCACATATTGCAAGAGCCATCCAGATACCTCTGAACAGCTAAAGATACCAATAATAATAAGGGGTTGTGCTCCAGGCCGGTTGGGCTGAGTGGCATGGATGCCTGTGATTGTAATGAAAATGACTGCTGGAACCACAAATTATTCATATTTTTTTGTTTAGCAATTTTGAAGCCAGTATATGGTCAGTGTAAGGATTTTTTGTCAGAAAAATAAAGCATCAGATTTAAGTAATTGTATGAGGGGGATATATTTCCCTGCCAGTTGGTTCAGTTTGGAAGGAAATAAACATATTAAATGCAGAGCAATAATCAAACTACTTAAACCAAAATTATGTAATGGCTTTGAAAGAACGTCAAGGAACCAATACCATATGACTGTTTAAAACAAGGAAAAAAGGTTTCTACAACTGTAATTGACTTGGTGGCTATTTTATCCTTATTGGACCTTTGTTGCTTCTTAAACCAATAAACAGCTGGTAATGCTAACATTTAGAAAACAAACATGAAGAAAGCTAACTAAGGCTTGTGGTAAGGATGTAAGAATCAAAATATATGCTATCACAAATTCTGAATAGCTATTTATGTAATATCCAAGCCATGAAATGTCACCCACCACAGATGGAAGCTGCAATTACTTGCAAACAAGTGCTCTCGAGTGGGATATATAATGATATGGTATATGGTATGCTATATGTTAGCAATTTCTTGACTCTTGGCAAATTGAAGTTTTACTTAATGGTAGCATTAAAATAGTTTATTCAGTTTTACTATTGGTACTGCACGAACCGGTGATCCCGCACACCACAAAGCGACCGTTTAATCAAGGTTCTAGAGCTTTTAACCTCATCTCACCTCCTCGACAAGGGGGTGGAATCTGTAACGACACGGCACAACCTGTTACAGTAGCGGACACTGATTGAAGGTTGATGTAAATGTGGCAGTTACAGTACCTCCTTCATCTGATGTCTCTTTTGTTGGTGGTTGCACAGGTTTTCCTGTCAATCGAATGATTATATTTGTAGGTGTATTAAAATGCAGTTTCTTACCAGACTTTTTGCACAGCTTTACAGTCTGTTTACAGAATATTTACCATGTCTACAGTACTACCTGCTTTCAAATATGACCACTAGGGGTGTGCAACAGTTTTCAATAGCAAAAAGCTAAAGGTCAGAGGCTCCTGAGTGGTGTATCCGGTAAAGGCGCGCCGCGTGGAGTGCAGGATGTGCCCTATAGCCTGGACGTTGCCGGTTTGAGTCCAGGCTATTCCACTGCCGACCGTGGACGGGAGCTTCCAGGGGGAGGCGCACAATTGGCTGAACACCGCCCGGGGGGGGGGTCTTAGGTCAGCCAGGGTGTCCTCAGCTCACCGCGCACCAGTGACCCCTGTAGTCTGGCCGGGCACCTGCGGGATTGCCTGTAAGCTGCCCAGAGCTGCGTTGTCCTCCAACGCTGTAGCTCTGGGTTGGCTGCATGACAGGCCTGCAGAGTGAAAAGAAGCGGTCGGCTGACGGCACACGCTTCGGAGGACAGAGTGTGTTCGTCTTCGCCGCTCCCGAGTCAGCGCAGGGGTGGTAGCGGTGGGCTGAGCCTAAATATAATTGGGCATTTCAAATTGGGAGAAAAAACAGGTTAGAATTTAATTGGCTACTAGTAAATTTAGTAAAATATAAAAATAAAAAAAAGGTTGTCAACAGTTCAACGCTGTCAGAAATAAGGCTGGTAATGTGAATAAGAGGTAGGAAAAAAACTTGGTTTGTTCTACTTTCAAGCTATATTTGCACTGCATCATATGTACTACAGTACATGATTTTGTCAGTCTGATGCATGTACAATATTGAAATTTAATGGCACTGGCTAAATTAATCATATGCAGTATCTTAACATTTGTAAATAAAGAATTAAAATGTTACCATAAAAATCAGAACTGGTAGTATTTAAATTTTGAAAAATATTATGATAATATTATTTAAAAGTCGAAGTTTTTAAAGGAATCTTCTCTTTTACAAAATCATTGCTGATGAAGCAATTATGTGGTTAAGGCTGATTGGCCAAGAGAAAAAACACCAGGTGTTAGCTGCGCCCCCTGTTTGTGTGTGATTGCCAGACAAACAGCAGCCCTGCTGGGTATAAAACCAGTGGCCAGAACATAACAAAAACAAATTCTGAAAATGTAATCATGAAGACTCTTTTAATTCACAAAAGAAAGATCAAATAGCCATTTTTAAAATGTGACATGGGTATAAATGAAAACAGATTAAAGGAGCAGGAGAATGGTTGTATAAAAAGTCAGAAACATCAGAACACTTGGGGTGGGAATCTACAGTGAAATTAGTTCTCTAAAATTGCTAGTTAAACTGTTCCTCATGGAACACAGTCCTGGCTGCATCTGGGATAGCAAAGCCCCACGCTACAGTTACAGTTACAGTTACGGACAAAAGTTTTGCATCACCCTAGAATGAACTAATTTTGCTTCATAAAGTCGAATGAAACCTGTTGAACGTTAACATATTGAATTACATACCGCACTCCGACATTTTGAAATCAAACATGAAATACTGTACTACAATCATACTATTATAGCTTCCTGTAGATATTTGCGATATCATTTTGTAGTGACGCTAAACAATATATATATATATATATATATATATATATATATATATATATATATATATATATATATATATATATATATGTATATATATATATATATATATATATATATATATATATATATATATATATATATATATAGTAAGATTCTAGGTCAGATTTCATTATGAATTTGCTTCACAAAATACTGTATTATACTGTATTTTATCTAATTAAAAATCTGTTTGTATTTCACTCATCCTCAGTGCTTGCTTTTTGTAACTGTATAATTTCCAGCAGACGCCCTTAAACACAGTGAAAGCATAGAGCTACAGCATGCCAGTTGGGCAGAATAAGGCTGAAGCAAATACATACAAATGCAGAAATAAGCTTTTAAAAACACTTTTGTGGATTGTAAAAAATTAGTGTATTAAAACATTACTAATCTTTTGCCATGTGTAATTTTGTCACATGGTCTGTTTCATCCTGTGAACTCTGCTCTGCAATGAAAACAGCAGTGACTTCCATACAGTATCTTCCATACAGTTTCATTTTGACCACTGTGCATCACATCACACTTTGCTCTCTTAATAAAAATACTGATGATTTATTACTGGCCAAACGATATTTCTTTGAAGCTATACTTTGCACGTCCACACTGTTATTTATTTTTTTTAAACAATTAACGTAAATGAAAAATTGTGTATTAAAAAAAGACAAAAATGAATGAAAAGAAGAAATGTGAAACTTTCCACATGTCGTAAATTGTCAGCCAATCTATATTTCTGATATAGGACACTAGAAGAGTTTCACGGTAATGTAATTTTACTTGTTTCACAGACTAGTCATTTAAAATGTGTTTGTTGGCCCAGAAAAAAAAATCTCAATGTGGCAAATATTTTTGATATACAGCAGAATCCCTCCACAACAACCACCAAAGGGACTGAGTAAAATGAATAGCTGCCACAGAAAGATATCTTCAGATTGAATTGGTGTGACAGAGCGTGTCTCAATGCTGTGGTGGTTGTTATATGTAGCTGGTAACAAAGATGGGGTCAGATAAATAGTTGTTATACATAACTGATACAGTTCTGATAAAAGCACCTAATGTAATCCGGTACCCACCCCACTTGCACACACCAGTATGTGAAAAACATATTTCAGAAAAATGATGTGTTCCCTTCCAGAAAATGTTCTTTACTGTGGTCATATGGTATAACTGGTCGTAATACCCAGAACCATAACTGACTGCACTGATACTGTGTTCTTTGGGGGGTTAATCCTTTTGAGTGATACATTTCCTTGAAGGTTGTTCTACAATGAGGACATGCAGTCGGTAACAAGTATCACAGCAACATAAATAAAAAGGGCCACATCAGCAGGCTGTATTTAAAAGCCACGACAAATGTTATTTAATTATAATGTCATGAATATTAGAAACAATTACTCTTCCAGTGAGCCTCAACAAACTCTAACAATATGTAAGGTTATAACCTACTGGAATTTTTTTGCAGTATCTCAATCATGCAGTTGCAGCATCAAAAGTGATATTTTCTGGGTAAGGCTAAATTACATTGGAGCAGATGAAACAATAGTTTGGTTATAGCTGACTGGCCGCCAGAACAACACCAGGTGTGAGTCAGGTTTCTATTTTTGTGTGTGAGAAACAGCAGGCCTAGTGTATTTTACCAGCATAATATAACATGAAGTATTTGACACGCACTGCAGAAACCGTTATTAACTTTTTCCGTGGTACAATTGGCTTATAACATGGGCTATATTGTTTTTCTGTTTCCTGGAAACTAGCAGATAGTTGTTGCTGTGCAAATTAATGTTTTTTTCCCACAGCGAAACCTATTTTTTGTTAGTTTATCAGTTATCTGTTTTTATTGTGGTTATGTTCTGCTATATCCCATTAGGTAATTATTACTGGTAAGTTGTCTTGGTTCGTGCTGTGAAACATGGCAGTATATCGAATAGCAGTAATGTAATTAAATGACATTAAGGATATTTTAAGTAAACAAGTTGTTGAAGCCTTTTTTAACAGCAGTCTTACCAGCTGTAATGTTATTTAGTTATCCTTCATTGCTTGGTGACTTCTGTACACATGTAGGAAAGACAAGCAGATATTTTAAGTCATCCTTTTATATATTTTTAACTATAAATTGGAAAACAGTTTATACGCAAAACAAGGAAGAATGGTCCACTATGATGCTTTTAAAAATATCTATCTCATGACAGTTAACGTTGGTGGAACAGTTTTGCATCATATTGTATTCAAAACTGAAACAGTATGCACAATACACTTATTTTAATTTGAAAAGATATATATATATATATATATATATATATATATATATATATATATATATATATATATATATATATATATATATATATTTTTTTTTTTTTTTTTTTTTTTTTCAATTTACAGACAATTTCAGTTTCTGGTCCAATAGGATTAAGCAAATTGCACTGTATAGCTGTACCATGCCTTCCAATACTTGGCACAGTTCCACCACACTTCCTTATATATAATAATAAAAAGCAAACTGTATTATAGAATGTATTTTAACCAAGATTATTCAATCATTTGAGCCTCTAATTTATCCATATGTGCTTTACAAAAAGGTTCAATTTTCCATGGTTGTCCCATGCAATGCACTTTGCTCTGCTTCAACCATGGTTTACCACAGTCAGTTTGTATAAGGGTCTGCATCTAAACTGAAAACAAAATGGTAGAAAGAAATAACCATTGACTGGACTCAGCATCAAATAGACAGGGGGATACTTTATTCAGCCGGGCCATTAAATGTATTTAAGCCAGTTACAAGGAAAATATCAGCACATTTATTCATAAATGTGCCATTTTTAACCAAGAAATCTTCCTTAACTAACACATAATATACATTATATGTTATGATTAAAAACGTAATATCATGTGCAGTACACATATTATGAACATGCAGTACTGCATAAATGCAGTGGCAGAGATACTCTCGGTGATTGCCAGCAGGGGGTGCCATCTGGCAAAAAAAAAAACAACCCAACAACACATGACTGAATGAGTGAGCTACCAGACAGCCTGCTCATTGGCAGGACTGTATGCCAAACACTTTGCGTCTGTCAGCACATTCCTGGAAGGTCACAACCAATGATGAATGCTCCTATCCGTGGATTGCATCACTTGGTGGACCTCTGTGCTTCATTCATTTGACTCCTGTGGTTGCAAACCTTCCCCCATTGTTGTGTGCCTTGCTTCCTACACAGTCCCTCTTTTAGCTGCGGCAGGAATTTCATGCCTGGCTGACCACGGGAACCTGGAAGCCATCCAGCAACTTTGCACAACGGAGCTGCTCACTTTTCCCCTGAGGTCTACAAGATCCTGTGTTTTTTTTAGTTTTAGCACTCCGGATGTACGTTCATTTAAACCATGTGATGGGCCATGCAGTTCCCAAGGCTGAATGTGTCAGCATTACTAATGCTAAAGGGATTGTTAAGCTTTAGGACCTGGTATCACGTACACGGGTCTCGCCAGCGCTGTTGAACATAACGCGCCGTTGCATTGTTACATAAGGCTTTCCTTTAGTTAGCCACTGTGGCTAAAGTAACTTAACATTTTTTAGCCACACTGGAAAAACTTTAGCCACTTAACAAAACTATAAACAAGTTATAAACATTCTGTTTCAGCAAGGCAAAACGGCGTGACTTTATTTGAAAACACGTAGATATTTAAATGCCAGACTACAATACACATGTATATTTAAATTGCACTGTAACGCTGATTCCCATTTAATACATGCCACACTTAATGCCACGTGAAAAAAGGTCGTTACATATTTCCTAAATTCTGAATAGGTTTGCCGAGATATGTACTGCATAACCTTTTACATTATTTTGACCGTGACGCGGTTTTCTTTCCACTACAGAACGGAAAAGCAAAATTGTGCCAGTAGACAGTGCTATTAGTGTATGTTAATATATGTATCCCTGACCAACCGCAGCTCTAGTTACACAAGCTTGTACTAATGTGATTAATAATATTAGTAGGATTGTACAGCCATTACTGTGTTGAAAGAAACGTTTTTTTTGTTTGTTTGTTTGTTTTTTTTTACCGTTCTTTCACCTGGGACTACTGACAGTAATATTGCACCGATTCAGACATTAAAACAAATCCTAGTGAGACGAATCCTTTTTAAAATAATAAATGTGTTTATTATTTTATTAAATTGTTCCTCTTTCGAATCCACTCTGTTACTATTTCCAAAATATATTTCAACACATTTTAAAGAGATAGCAAACAACGGAAAAAAAGTTAGCTGATCTTGAAGCTGCGTGTTTCTGGCTTGCCGTATGTGAAAATGTTCTTTCGGACCAGAGTATGTTTGAAACCATAACTGCTTCGTCTCCCCGTGACTAGTATCAAGATCATATTTTAGTTGTGTGTACATGGCTGACATTCCTTGCGCTACATCTTTCGGAAAATGATTCTTGTAATTGGTCTGTACAATTTGTTTTATAAGATTTTTTTTTTCCGTTTGGATGCCAAGTGTTTTTTTTTTTTTTTGTTTGTTTTTTGTTTTTTTTTACAAGCAGCGCCGCTGACTGTTTCTAATTAGCCTCTGTCCTCCCGCCAAACACAACGTTTGTGGCATGCATATGTTACGTGTTCAAGCTAAAACGCTTTCATTGGGCAAAATTAAATCAAACTGAACAGTCTGTATTGATTCATAAGAACATAAGAAGAACATAAGAAAGTTTACAAACGAGAGGAGGCCATTCAGCCCATCTTGCTCGTTTGGTTGTTAGTAGCTTATTGATCCCAGAATCTCATCAAGCAGCTTCTTCAAGGATCCCAGGGTGTCAGCTTCAACAACATTACTGGGGAGATGGTTCCAGACCCTGCATGCGGTACCTTACACTTTTCTCTATTAAATGTCATTTGCCATGTGTCTGCCCAGTTCTGAATGCTGTCTGGATCATTTTGAATGACCTTTTCTGCTGCAGCAGTGTTTGCCACTCCTCCTATTTTTGTGTTGTCTGCAAATTTAACAAGTTTCCTTACTATACCAGAATCTAAATCATTAATGTAGATTAGGAATAGCAGAGGACCTAATACTGATCCCTGTGGTACACCACTGGTTACCTCGCTCCATTTCGAGGTTTCACCTCTAATCAGTACTTTCTGTTTTCTACATGTTAACCACTCCCTAATCCATGTGCATGCATTTCCTTGAATCCGTACTGCATTCAGTTTGAGAATTAATCTTTTAGGCTGGACTTTGTCAAAAGCTTTCTGGAAATCTAAATAAACCATGTCATATGCTTTGCAATTATCCATTGTCGATGTTGCGTCCTCAAAAAAATCAAGCAGGTTAGTTAGACATGATCTCCCTTTCCTAAAACCATGCTGACTGTCTCCAAGGATACTGTTATCATGTAGGTTATTTTCCATTTTGGATCTTATTATAGTTTCCGTAAGTTTACATATAATAGAAGTCAGGCTTATTGGTCTGTAGTTACCTGGTTCGGTTTTGTCTCCCTTTTTGTGGATCGGTATTATGTTTGCAGTTCTCCAGTCTGTCGGTACAACCCCTGTGTCAAGAGACTGTTGCATGATCTTGGTTAGCGGTTTGTAAATAACTGGGAGGACTAGGAATCACCAACTTGCTTAATTGTGTTAAACTGTATTACAGTATACTGCAGTTTTGATAGACCAAGGCTGACTGAGAAATATGTCCGGGTTTGGTCCGAGTACTACTTCCTAAACATGACCACGTTACAATATACTAAATGAACAGATCAAGCTTATTATGATAATTTGCAAAATTAGATGAAAACTTTCAATACAATCGGGATAATACATAATCATTATTTACAAAATCTTGTTCTCCTCTTGTTAAAAACTGTAACTTTACTGCTATGCTACTTGCAAATGTTGTGAAATGGAAGTACAAACT
Organism: Acipenser ruthenus; assembly: GCF_902713425.1. Taxonomy (NCBI): domain Eukaryota; kingdom Metazoa; phylum Chordata; class Actinopteri; order Acipenseriformes; family Acipenseridae; genus Acipenser; species Acipenser ruthenus. The sequence goes on from NW_026707593.1 coordinate 18,702, forward strand.
GTGCTGTGAAAGCTAAGGTGCCAGCATTGCAAGCTGCAATAGAATGTCTTGGGTTCAATCCCCATACAGGGTTTATATATATATATATGTATTGTATTTATGTGTAACAAACACTTTTTAATGTGAAATAAATGTAGTGAATGACACTTTCATTGAACATACATACTTTTGCACACATAACCTTAGCATGCATATATATTGTTGATAGTTTCTATTGTATGTATTTGTGGTATACTGTTGATGAAATAATATGAAATCATGATCATATTTGGATATGTCAATTGCATTATGCTGAATCAATTATTATATTTATTTAAAAAAAAACACTTTAATTTATGTGTCAGATTGCTGCTGAACATATGTAGCACCCAGGAGGGACACTTGTTCTTTCTGATCAGGATGGGATCAGCCAGGCAGAATACCAGAAGGAAAAGAGATACACCTTTAAATTTGGCGGCTCTTTCTTTCCTATTTGTCTTCCTTCCACCCGTCGAATCGAACAGCCCTGCACCGGACGAGTGGGAGAGAGCACAGCAGGGGGTGTGGTGTCAGGAGAAGGCCGCCTTCAATCATGCCGATAGCAACCAGGCGATCTTCATTACTCAAGCAGGGCATGGTCGTATCTTTCGCTGTTCTTGCGTTAATTAAAATCATATCTTTTAGAATGGCTATTTATACAGATTCTACTCAATACTACTCAAACAATCAACAAACCTATCTGCTCACTATTTAAAATGCAACTAACATTATGTATGTGCCCAATGAGCTATTGATGTAAAACTTAGACTGTTGTGTTTTCATTGTGCATCAGTAATTATATATATATATATATATATATATATATATATATATATATATATATATATATATATATATATATATATGGCAGGATTTGAGCCCTAACTAGTCATACTTTCACTCCAACTACACAACCGCTATGCTACACAGATTCACATCTTAACCCTTTGACTATGCTACTATTTACATTTACCCTATCCAAACATCAATACATTGCCTCATTATAGGTTGAACAATTTTGCTATTATCGTAATGTGTGTGTGTGTTATAAAGTTAAAAAAGAAGTGATATCTGAAACAAAAACACATTGGAAATGTGAAAAAAACGCCAAGTTATCAAAAGTACCCAGCCATTTAAAGTAGAGGTATCAAAAACACAAGCCAAGTTTCAAGAAACCATTGGGGCAACTTTGGCCAGCACTGAGCAAATAGGCACAACTCTAAAACCGATGGGGGCCAAGGTTCCCCCAATTGTTTCTACCAACTTAGCTTGTGTTTTTGATACAAGTTAGAAGATACAATTGGGGCAACCTTGGCCCCCATTGGTTTTACAATTGTACAGATTAATATATACTGTACCAACCACACCTTTGTCTAAATCTGTTTCATCTTGTGGCATTAACAGACAAGCGCTTATTAAATACCAGGAAGTGACCAATTTCTCACGGTTTATTACTTGGTAAGGACCATGTTGGCACTATTGTGCTACCCTTATGTACCTATAATTAGACATGCCTTGTGTTTTTTCATATGGGCCTCTTTAGTTTACACAGTGTTAAAGGACATCCAAGCAAACATCCAGGCTCTAAATCAAAGCATGTGACAAGCATCCTGTTTTCCATTTATATAATTATGTGTTGATATGAGCCAGAATTATGAAAATAAAACCATTTTTAGTGCAGTGAGCTTTCCCCACTGGGAAATGCTGTATTATTTTTGGGCCACTCTGTGGGTGATCCATTACAGGCTGAAAGACGGACTGAAATAATGAATATATTGTATAAAGTGAGCTGAACTACTAGGAGGCATTGTCTTTACATTATCATAACTGCGACTGGCAATTTGAAACCAACGAAGAAAAGTCGCGAATGCTGTATTCAAAATAGAATAACTGCCTGGAAGGTGGAAATGTAAGGTAAGGGTTTATTAAATGCAGCATTTATGTCATATATGATGTTTAAGTTTCTCAATGTACAAATGGAAATCTACCTGCAGATTATTTACTGCAATTGAAACGGCAACTAAATAACTGAGGACCTGGCTGCAATAAAGTCCTGCACTAGAAGAACCACAGTTACAGTGTAACAGTGTAGCATTCCCAAATGATCTGCTAAGACAGGTTATCTCTTAATTTCGGTCTCAACTTTAAGTTAAAGATAATTCCATTACTCTTACCTGTCATTCACATGTATGCAGTTTTGAAAACGGAGGATACTGAATGATCGTTCGTCGTGTACGTTTTTTATTCGCAGCAGGAGGATGTCCCAGTAAATCACGAGCCCTGTGATAGAACCTTGAGCCCAGTCTGTCAATTTGCACCCTCCCTGTTGTTTCCTACCATTACCAGTGTCAATGAAGGGGCACAGGCTGTTTGGATAATTCAGGCGCAGGCCGATCAATATGGCATTTCTTGACTAAATTCGTTCCAATCTGAAACTAGTCCCGGTAAACATGTTATTCTACTCATGTTATCCCACGCATGTTATGCCACTGAAGTGGAAAAACTAAAAACACGCTATATAAGTAATAAGTATATAAGTAATAAGACCCTCCACATTGGACATATGAGGCATTATACACCGTTTGGTTGTAATAGCGCCCTCCCTCGACTCTGTCTCGGGCTGCATTACCCAAACGGTGAATCCCTGGTAATGCCCACTGTGTCTGGTCTTATTACTTACTTAATGAGATTAAATCAAATTGGCTGCCTCTGGTTTTATTTTATTAGTTATTTGTTTTACACATCTGTATTTTTTTTGTCTGCTGCATGTATAGGTCAGTGGTATTTTATTATAACGTGAACCCCCTTTTTTCTCTCCTTCATCGGAACAATGCAGCAACCTGCACCCGAGTCATATTGCATCCAAATGTAGAAGGTCTTTGGAAATCGCAGCATTTTTCGTCCAGAAATCAAACCTGTTTCGATTTTTTTTCGCAGAGTTTCTCGCAGCGAGTACGCTCAAAGTGTGAATGGTAGCATTCAACTCCATAGGTTCGATTTTTCAAAACGAAAAACGCAGCGAATAAACGCTGCAGTGTGGACAACCCTTTACATTTCCGGTATGAGAAGATATATTTTCCTTAAAAAAATACATATCTGGGTTAGCTTGTTACTGTTTCACTTGTGTGATTTTACTGAAGCAGTGTTCTCAGGGTCAAAGCATGGCACAGGCTACAAAGTGGGCAGCAGTGTGGAGTAGTGGTTAGGGCTCTGGACTCTTGACCGGAGGGTTGTGGGTTCAATCCCCAGTGGGGGACACTGCTGTTGTACCCTTGAGCAAGGTACCTTACCTAGATTGCTCCAGTAAAAACCCAACTGTATAAATGGGTAATTGTATGTAAAATGATGTGATATCTGTATAATGTGAAATAATGTATAATGTGATATCTTGTAACAATTGTAAGTCGCCCTGGATAAGGGTGTCTGCTAAGAAATAAATAATAATAATAATACAAAGAATATCAATCGTCAGGGGACGCAGCTGGTTGGTTAATAACAGTAGAGAAGTTGTGCAGGGGTGGGAACAAGGAAGTGTACTTGTAAGACATCCTGAAAGTAAGGCAGAGGTTTATTTAACTTACACTGGAACAAGATGCATATTATTTAAATGTGTTTGTTTCAAAGCTGCTCATGTGAGATCTATAGTACATAGCAAAAGTGAATGACAGGTACAGTATTATGAAATAATGTCATTAACTACAGTATAACCACTCTCATGTTTCCTGCAGCATATCTTATTAGTGTCACTGATATTTCCCAAATTTCTGAATATTACACACTGTACAGGAGACATTCTTTTAAAACATCTGACCAAAAATATTTTGCAAAGCAGGAAGAACAGTTTTCGCAAGTACATTTATATATATATATATATATATATATATATATATATATATATAAATTACAGGGCTTAAGTGCCTATCTCAGAATTCTGGAAACTAAGCAGTAGAAAATGATGCTGATGAAATGACACTGTAGTTCCTTTCAGTTGTTATAAGCATGCTCACTTATTATTCTAAGCATTGTTATTTGTTGATATTCATGCATATCCTCAGGGAGTCTCTATGTGCCTGCTGAAGCTAGTGAAGTGAAGCTGCTGAAGGAGAATTGGAGATTTTAAGGTCACAAAATTCAGGCTTTGGGGACTAGCAACATAACACATTGCTCTAAGGGTAAAGGTCTAAATGGTCCTCAGTTTTGTGTGCAGCAGCTCCATAAAGGCACACATTTGCTGCAGGTACGTAGCAATGCAGAGAGTAGTATTTCAAATGCATAGCATTTGCCTTGGTAGCAAGGCATTGGCAGTGTGTTTGCAGCACTGGAGGCATTCCTGATGTGCATTGAGGTTTATCAGAATATTACAGCTCTGCAGGTATTCAAGGCTCTTGAAAAAAGGAACACATACATCAGCACTAGGGTTGTCCTTTCTCATTTACTCACCCTCTTGCAGTACAAACAACTTGCCATATATGGGCAATGGTGTGTTTTTGTTGACAAAGTATTTCCTCCCACACAGCGTACAAGGATGTAGAAAAACAAGAGATCATATGGGGGGATAAATCACAGTTTTTGGTATTGGGTGGCAAATAAAAACAATTGACGTTCAGGACTTTTTCAATGCTAGGAGCAGCAAGAGAAAAACTTCTTCTACCTTGTGTACTAATGTGCTGCAGTTTATTTGTCCACTCATGAAGCGACCGAGGTGTGTGTGTGTGTGATATATATGGTGCGCAAATGTGTGTCTCAAATTCAATGCAATAAATATGTCACTTGTTTATGCCACCCTTGTTATTCAGCTGCTCACATTGTCCCCGGTTCAAATCCCACCTCAGCCACTGACTCATTGTGTGACCCTGAGCAAGTCACTTAACCTCCTTGTGCTCCGTCTTTCAGGTGAGACGTAATTGTAAGTGACTCTGCAGCTGATGCATAGTTCACACACCCTAGTCTCTGTAAGTCGCCTTGGATAAAGGCGTCTGCTAAATAAACAAACATTATAAAGTACTGCAGATTTTTCGATTCTGTCTGAATATTGCATGATATTCGTTTTTCATTCCTGCAACCCACACTAGGCTGGGAAGTGGCCAAATTGCAGTTTCAATAATAAGATTCACTGCAGCACAT
>NW_026707594.1:0-23794 GCF_902713425.1 Acipenser ruthenus
GGAGGCAGCCGTACTCAACCCCACATCATGGCCTGTAGAAGAGGATGCAAGAATTTTGTTTGGGGACGATAAAGTTATGAATCTGTGCAAAACTTTAAAATTCAACGTTTCACGACCTCTAACTATAAAGGAATTCAGAGAGCACAAAGATACTCAGCGCATGGGGGATAACCTGAACAAACTGGTAACCACAGTAGGTGTAATTCCTGTGGTCCACTGCTGAATGTGAACGTGGCTTTAGTGTGATGAACCTTATTCTGACCGACCAGAGAAGCCGAATGCATGTAAGCACACTGAACAGCATGCTGTTTGTTTCAATTAACGGCCCCAACATTGACACTTTCCAAGCTGAGAAATATGCAGAGTTTAAAGGATTAAAGAGGGACACCCACTCTGCAGAGGACAAACCAACAGGAAAGAAAAGAAACGAGAAAACGATTGCCCACCATACCAAACTGTTTTCTTAGACCGATCCAGCCACATCTTGGTGATATCGGTGAGTTTAAAACATTTAACTTATCTTACTTATGTTAATTAAAATGTAAAACGAAAATGAAAAATGATATATAAATAAATGGTGTGCATTTACAACTTCATGTCACCAGGAGTCTCCAAATCAGTTAATGTTTGTTACTGGAAATATAGTAGCTGTGTGAAATATTAACCCTTTGCAGTTCATTTATTAAGTGCGTGTCAGGTCCAATTTATTTTCACACACGCAGTTTATTTTAGACGCGCTGTTTAAAAGTATTTTTTTTCACAGTAAAACAGGTTTAAAAGACACTTCAAAACAACAGGACACTCAGTACTGCATCTCCAGCAAACACCTCAGTAATGCGATCCAAGTCATTATTTTATTACTATAACATCTCAAAAAGCTCTGCAAATGTCTGTGATATTCTCTGAGCGCTGGATGCGGAAGCAGCTATCTTGTTTGTGTATGTCCGTGTTATCTATGTAGTGTCGGGTCTATCAGTATTCATGAGATACACCCACTATTTTTTTTTTTTCCGGCTTCTCTCGGCTCCTATCGGTCTCACTCGGCCATTGAATAGTTTTCTCGGCTTTTTCCGGAGAAAAAAGACTAGAGACCTGTTTTTTGTGTCTTTTTGATGATGTCGGACAGGGTCCGACATTGGACCGGAAAGGGAAAATTGCGATGTCAGACCAGGTCCGACATAGGACCGCAAAGGGTTAAGGTAATCCAATCAGAAATGCTAATGACATATTTCAGGTATATAAAGGCTTAAGTTCTTAGTGTATCCACCTGAGGCAATCGTGGCCAGTAGTCGTGCGCAAAATTATACAAATCGAGCAAAAACTTCACAGAAAAAAAACTATATGAAAAGTGCATTCTTAAAGGCGGTGGCTAAGCTGAAAATTAGTGGTTCCCATTAGTGTATGTGTTTTAAAAACATTTAGAACGTCCCTCATACAATGAATTCAGGTATGAATGACAGCCTTTAGTAGACTCAATTCAATATCCATCCACATTATTGTATTTTAGCACCATTGCAGTCACGATTACAATTACAGTTATAAGGTTTAATTACAAACATCATGAAATAATGAGAGTAATTATTCCCAGTGTCACTCCTGGAGGTTGGCCAGACGTCTCTGTGAAAGCTTTTGTATCTTGCTCTTCTCGTTGAATATCTTCACTTTGACAGTTGTCCAATCATGCCTTATATTTGAGTGCTGGAACAAAAAATCCTCCATCTCTTTTTTACCTATAATACAAAATGGAGTGAGGTAACCAGTGGTGTACCACAGGGATCAGTATTAGGCCCTCTGCTATTCCTAATCTACATTAATGATTTAGATTCTGGTATAGTAAGCAAACGTGTTAAATTTGCAGACGACACAAAAATAGGAGGAGTGGCAAACAATGTTGCAGCAGCAAAGGTCATTCAAAATGATCTAGACAGCATTCAGAACTGGGCAGACACATGGCAAATGACATTTAATAGAGAAAAGTGTAAAGTTTTGCATGCAGGCAATAAAAATGTGCATTATAAATATCATATGGGAGATACTGAAATTGAAGAAGGGAACTATGAAAAAGACCTAGGAGTTTATGTTGACTCAGAAAGCTATAAAAAAGGCCAACAAGATGCTCGGATATATTGTGAGAAGTGTTGAATTTAAATCAAGGGTAGTAATGTTAAAACTTTACAATGCATTAGTAAGACCTCACCTAGAATATTGTGTTCAGTTCTGGTCACCTCGTTACAAAAAGGATATTGCTGCTCTAGAAAGAGTACAAAGAATAGCAACCAGAATTATCCTGGGTTTAAAAGGCATGTCGTATGCAGACAGGCTAAAAGAATTGAATCTATTCAGTCTTGAACAAAGAAGACTACGCGGCGATCTGATTCAAACATTCAAAATCCTAAAAGATATAGACAATGTCGACCCAGGGGACTTTTTTGACCTGAAAAAAGAAACAAGGACCAGGGGTCACACATGGAGATTAGATAAAGGGGCATTCAGAACAGAAAATAGGAGGCACTTTTTTACACAGAGAATTGTGAGGGTCTGGAACCAACTCCCCAGTAATGTTGTTGAAGCTGACACCCTGGGATCCTTTAAGAAGCTGCTTGATGAGATTTTGTGATCAATAAGCTACTAACAATCAAACGAGCAAGATGGGCTGAATGGCCTCCTCTCGTTTGTAAACTTTCTTATGTTCTTATGTTTTTATATTAATATAGGTTAATCTATTGAAATACATGGATAGACCTAAAGAATACTACTGTGCGTCATAGAAAAAAAATCTTGTAATACCCAAATGGTAATATTTTCGCTGGGCTCTGAACGATGGTATTATCACTTCAACACATCAGCTTGAGCTCAAAGTGTGGCTTGTGCAGAGCTGGCATTTCAGTCTATCCACCACGCAGACCCGAAAGGGAAGACACATATTGTTCAGACTCAAATCCATATATTACAATAAACAATAGCTGGTTTAGTGTGTATTACCAGGGGTAATACCATCTGAATGGTTCCTGTCCCCAAAACTCTCTCCCCAAAACCTCTCTATGGTATTATTCCCTGGTAGTACACACTGAACCAGCCATTATTCCAGTTGTTAAATGATACAATAATTAACATTTTATATAAAAAAAAAAAAAAAAAACAACAAACAAAAACACAATAACATTTACAGACTAGCCATAATCCCTGGACTGTTCCATTATACAAAGGTGTTTGCTTTACATAAAAAAGTAGCCGCATGTAAGAAACAGGGCATATTTATGATGGTCTTTACACAAATACAGTTTGCACCATATACAGTATATCTGTGTATTTACAAGTAGTCTCAGGCCGATTGGTTTGGTGCAAATTCTGGGGTGAATCAGTTTGTTTTGGATGTTTCATTTATGCCTGCAAATGAACTGAACCGTACTTCAGCATGCACCAAACGACCATTTGTGAAAGGGCTTTTAAAAGACTCAAAAGTACTGTATGCCTAAATTATTGTTTGTTACTAGCAATATTAACACATTGTTTTCTTCACAAAAAAAGGATGTAAATCCCATTTTGATGCAAATACCTTGATAAATCTGACTGAAGGCAAAGATACTGGTACCCAATAAAGTACAGGTGTGTGGATTTGTGTTAATCTGCATATTTGAAAACCAGTTGAATATTTTATATAAAAAATTACACTGCAATATAATTATATGATAATCGTGGTATTTTTTCTGATAGTTATCATACCATGAGAATTTCTTAGCATCCCACCTCTACATCTGACCCTATGTCACACCTACGTCAAACTTATCCAATTGTCAGGAAAATTCATATGGATACCCAAACACCCCACCCCCAATAAAGAAACTAAAAATATAGTAAAATGCCAAAGGATTATGCTATTGGGGGCGGGGAGTGTTTACTTTGAACGGACTCAGACAGAATGTATAAGAAAACTAAATATTCAATATATGTATGGCACCATTACAATCATTACAATCTCACCTGGCATTTGTTTTCTGCTTTCACCTTGTAAGGCTTGAAATAGATAAGCACTTGGTCTTCATCTACTTTGGCCCATCTTGTATACTTTCATCCTGCACAAGATAACAAATACAATTATGAAGTTACTTCATCAGTGGCGGACTGTAGCAAGATTGATTGATGTAGCAATCTCTGTGTCCTCCAGTTTGAAAGATCCACTTGCACACAATAGTGGGCTATATAACTTGATTTCATTAGTATGCTTAGCAATCCCCGGAACAATGAGACCATATAGAAAAAACAATACTTTAATCTGCATTTTCATCATATAACTCTATACATTAAATTAATTTATGAAGTTAATATTTTTTATATATAAATGTATGAAAAATAAATTTGGTTCAAGTACATGTATTGGGGGTTGTTTTAAAACAAAATCTGACAGGGGATATTATATTATTTCTACCATTTTCCCTGCACCTGGAATCTGTGTCTATTTCACAAACACCAAAGTTGGGATTCATTTAAAACAATAAAATCACCAGTTTGTTTTATTGTTAAATAAAAAAATAAAAAAAAAATAGTAAATGGGGAAAACTGACTTGGCTTAGTGGCTGCCATGGTTTTATAATTGACATATAAATTAAATCAATGTCTACATAAGACATATTAAAAAGTGGATGAGTAAAGGTCTCCACACACCAGACACAAAGTGATTTTTTAATTGGCAACGACTCCCGACGAGACCTTTCGCAGCGACATGACCACACAAACCAGCAGCGATAGGTTTGAAAATTGCCAGATCTATACAACTGTTCAAAATTGCTATTGACAGAACTATGATCAAGACTGGTACTACTTATCAACATGATGTGGAAATTATGAGTGTCTTCTCTGATGGTATTTCAACACATATGGCAATAAATCACACATACCAGGCTTATCCAGTTCTTTCGAAATGGACTCCCATATATTCCCTTTCAAATCTGTATCTTTATAATTGTGATGGCCTTTGTCATAAAGCTCTGGGTAGTTTTTCAACGACAAGTATTTTTCCTCCGTCATTTTGGAAACTGCTTCACCCTGCTGGACCACGTGCATTGAAGCTGTTCTCCGATTGCTCAATGCCCTAGTTGACGTGCGTCAAATCGCAAAAAATCGGATTCAATCCTATTTATTTCTCGTCAGTCCAGTGCTGCCCTGGTACCGTTCCTGCGTAGCTTGTCGTGTGAAAGATACTTATCAAAAGTATAGGTTCTATTCATTTTGACGCATCACTGCACAGTTTCGCTTGTCGCATTGCATCTTAAGTGCCCGAAATGCCTTATAAATGCATATGCACAACAGTATCTCTTTCATACTGACCGGAAATTTCAGTTTTTCACCACCACCATCCCTGTACTGTAACAATCGTCCGCTAACAACACCTTTTGGATTTTCTTTTCCACTGTCCCCTTAATTGACCTGGCTGTGTGGCATGGAGCATTGTCCTGCTGGAAAAACCAATCCTCAGAGTTGGGGAACATTGTCAGAGCAGAAGGAAGCAAGTTTTCTTCCAGGACAACCTTGTACTTGGCTTGATTCATGCGTCCTTCACAAAGACAAATCTGCCCGATTCCAGCCTTGCTGAAGCACCCCCAGATGAGTCCAATTTTCAGCTTTGCCCAACACCTGGTCGTCTAATGGTTAGACGGAGACCTGGAGAGGCCTACAAGCCACAGTGTCTCGCACCCACTGTGAAATGTGGTGGAGGATCGGTGATGATCTGGGGGTGCTTCAGCAAGGCTGGAATCGGGTAGCTTTGGCATGAAGCAAGCCAAGTACAAGGTTGTCCTGGAAGAAAACTTGCTTCCTTCTGCTCTGACAATGTTCCCCAACTCTGAGGATTGGTTTTTCCAGCAGGACAATGCTCCATGCCACACAGCCAGGTCAATCAAGGTGTGGATGGAGGACCACCAGATCAAGACCCTGTCATGGCCAGCCCAATCTCCAGACCTGAACCCCATTGAAAACCTCTGGAATGTGATCAAGAGGAAGATGGATGGTCACAAGCCATCAAACAAAGCCGAGCTGCTTGAATTTTTGCGCCAGGAGTGGCATAAAGTCACCCAACATCAATGTGAAAGACTGGTGGAGAGCATGCCAAGACGCATGAAAGCTATGCTTGAAAATCAGGGTTATTCCACCAAATATTGATTTCTGAACTCTTCCTAAGTTAAAACATTAGTATTGTGGTGTTTTAAAAATGAATATGAACTTATTTTCTTTGCATTATTCGAGGTCTGACAACACTGCATCTTTTTTGTTATTTTGACCAGTTGTCATTTTCTGCAAATAAATGCTCTAAATGACAATATTTTTATTTGGAATTTGGGAGAAATGTTGTCAGTAGTTTATAGAATAAAACAAAAATGTTCATTTTACCCAAACACATACCTATAAATAGTAAAACCAGAGAAACTGATAATTTTGCAGTGGTCTCTTAATTTTTTCCAGAGCTGTATATATTTTTCAAACAAGCGCAAGGTGGTGGTGCAAGCTCTGTCTCACAGTGAGGAGAAAAATTAGGCACTATTATCTTGTGGATTCTGAGATGTTAGTAAAGGTTCCGAAATAATTGTATTTTATCTTGCTCTTAATTGTATTAATACTTGTACTGTGATTCTTGAAATGTATTTTTGTTTACGACTGTAAGTCGCCCTGGATAAGGGCGTCTGCTAAGAAATAATAATAATGACACAGATAATGACCCTTGTCCAACAGAATGTTATAATACAGTAGTGTACCAAATTTGAAGATATCGCAAAGCATGTGTCAACTATCATTGGTAATGGTTCTTAATTTCTAATGAACAAATAAGAAACCTTACCTTATCATTAAGCATTGGAAAAATGAAGGATTCTGTGCTTGACATGGGATGCTGTGCTTGACATTGCATTTTAGATCACAAGGACTTAAAATGCAAATCAAAAGAAATGAATTCTCACAGTAAAAAAAAAAAAAGTGATTTTTTTTATAGGAAGAGAATAAAGAACAGCCAAAAAAAAAAAACCTTAGTCTTGGGGGACCATCCCACTAAAAAACGCTTCGTCCTAAAAGGGTTCAATTCAAATATCACTACTTTTATAACTTATCAGCCTGTGATGCAACTCATGTCTTGGCAAAGTACTGAATTATTTATTAAGAAACAAAATAAAGCACACATAAAAAATAGAAGAATATGAAGCCAATATCTCAAAGCGTTTGGTCTTTATTTTCCAGAAACGAACGTCGCATGACCGCAATTTGGCAGCCATCTTAGGTCACAGATCAACGTGACCAGTAGTTAGATTTTTCTAGAGGAGTTTCCACAATGCAGAGAATATAAATTCAACATTGCGATCAGTTCAGAAGATCAAAGCAGTTATAGGTGTGATGAGGCTGGTAATGTCTGCAGATTTACAAAAAACATACAAGCTTCCCTCACGTGGATGCTTAAAGAAAAGCCATTTAAATGTCATATCAAGATGCCACCCAACACTGAAAATATTAACTGGCTGACGTGGACATAGACCTTTGGGAGACAGTCCCCATAATGTGACATTCAACAGTATATTGTAGCGCCCTTTCTGATTTAACATGAAATCACCTTGTGGGGACATATTATATGTCTCCCAAAGGTAGAGACTTATCAAAAACAATATTTCTCTCCAGTAGCGACAGGCTCCGAGACTGATAATTAATGGAGTGACTTGTGGAGATATACACTGCTGTGAAAAAGTCTTAGACATTTTGCACAATTTTATTTCTTTTTTCTGGAGGGGGGGGGGGGGCGGGTTATACTACCATAGAATCAACCTGATTTAATACTACCATGTCATGTATACATTTTATATCAAATAAAAATACATCCCCCCCCCCCCCCGTTGAGAACCATACCTACAGTGAAACATGGAGGAGGCTCGGTTATGTTTTGGGGCTGCTTTGCTGCGCCTGGCACAGGGTGCCTTGAATCTGTGCAGGGCACAATGAAATCTCAAGACTATCAAGGCATTCTGGAGCGAAACATACTGCCCAGTGTCAGAAAGCTCTGTCTCAGTCGCAGGTCATGGGTCCTCCAACAGGATAATGACCCAAAACACACAGCTAAAAGCACCCAAGAATAGATAAGAACAAAACATTGGACTATTCTGAAGTGGCCTTCTATGAGTCCTGATCTGAATCCTATCAAACATCTATGGAAAGAGCTGGATAAATGTGATGGGTTAGCTACTACAACACTTCATATTAGCTGCTCAAGTATAGTTTATTTTGAGATATTGTAACTCGAGAATGTGTCTAAGACTTTTGCACAGCAATGTACATTTGGTGGCTTTTGTCTGCATTAGAGATGAACACACAAGTAAATGCCTCAAACTGTATCTACCTGGGTTGTTTAGGCAGCAACTTTCAAGCCAATCCAGCTGTCCCTTGTTCTGAATGTCTTCTGGTTGTCCATCATTGTGAGGCCCTTCCTGTCCTCCTTCAGTTGTGAACATACCTCTTGTTACTTTAGTCCCGATCCCATTGAGGGGATTCTCTATCTCAGCCACCCCTTGAAGTCTCCCACCTAGCTGGCCCCTGTCTGAATAAGACTCTTGTTCCGAAGTTTCTGAAAGAAGAGAATCACATGCACGGTAACAGTAGATGTGAAACACATGAAATCACTTTGTAGGGGCATGTTATATGTCTCCCAAAGGTAGAGAGAGTCCCCATAATGTGATATTCAGCAGTATATAGTGAAGTACTTCCTGATTTAATTACCATATTCCAAGAGTGGGGAAGGATCCAAGGGTTTCTGCCCATCCATTTTCTCAGCCATCTCTTGGTTCTCTGCCATCTTGAGTCCTTCAACCATGAGTAATGTGGCATGGACCTTAAGAAAAAAATAAATAATAATAATAATAATAATAATAATAATAATAATAATAATAATAATAATAATTGACCACTACACTGCCTGTGCACTAACATGGATTTGTGGTTTGCGGATAACATTTACATTTTTATATGGACATATACATGTAAACAAAAGTTGCAGTTTTGACAGTTAACTACCATATTCCTTCATTTTAAGATGCACTTTAACCATTATTTTGCTTCTCAAAAATATCCTGCGTCTTAAATTAGAGTACAGTAGTGATGTGTGTATTAAAAATCACCAACAAAAGACGCGACTACCCGAGTACATAAACAGCAAAGTGACTGACTGACGAGAAAAGGCGAACAAAGACGTCCCTGCCCGATCTCGAATCATCCATGACATGCAGGCAGCCATTTTCAAAGAAGCATCATTAGCTTCCTGAGGAATTTAAAAAGATATGTTTTTACTACTTCAGTGTTTCTAACAAATGTTTCTGATCAGACCCCCATAATTTTCGACATGCCAAGCAATACCACAGTTCACAAATTGGGAGAAAAACAGGTGTGAGTAATGATGACTGGAAATGGGAAGCAGCACATAACTGTATGCTGTGTGTGATAGCAAACAACTGCAAACTGCCTCCATATCAATCAATCAATCAATCAATCAATCTTTAGTTTTGTATAGCGCTTTACATGATAAAAAACACATACAAATATATATATATATATATATACAGACGTGCTCAAATTTGTTGGTACCCTTACAGCTCATTGAAATAATGCTTCATTCCTCCTGAAAAGTGATGAAATTAAAAGCTATTTTATCATGTATACTTGCATGCCTTTGGTATGTCATAGAATAAAGCAAAGAAGCTGTGAAAAGAGATTAATTATTGCTTATTCTACAAAGATATTCTAAAATGGCCTGGACACATTTGTTGGTACCCCTTAGAAAAGATAATAAATAATTGGATTATAGAGATATTTCAAACTAATTAGTTTCCTTAATTAGTATCACACATGTCTCCAATCTTGTAATCAGTCATTCAGCCTATTTAAATGGAGAAAAGTAGTCACTGTGCTGTTTGGTACCATTGTGTGCACCACACTGAACATGGACCAGAGAAAGCAAAGGAGAGAGTTGTCTGAGGAGATCAGAAAGAAAATAATAGACGAGCATGGTAAAGGTAAAGGCTACAAGACCATCTCCAAGCAGCTTGATGTTCCTGTGACAACAGTTGCAAATATTATTAAGAAGTTTAAGGTCCATGGAACTGTAGCCAACCTCCCTGGGAGCGGCCGCAAGAGGAAAATCGACCCCAGAGTGAACAGAAGGATAGTGCGAATGGTAGAAAAAGAACCAAGGATAACTGCCAAAGAGATACAAGCTGAACTCCAAGGTGAAGGTACGTCAGTTTCTGATCGCACCATCCGTCGCTTTTTGAGCGAAAGTGGGCTCCATGGAAGAAGACCCAGGAGGACTCCACTTTTGAAAGAAAAACATAAAAAAGCCAGACTGGAATTTGCTAAAATGCATATTGACAAGCCACAATCCTTCTGGGAGAATGTCCTTTGGACAGATGAGTCAAAACTGGAGCTTTTTGGCAAGTCACATCAGCTCTATGTTCACAGACGAAAAAATGAAGCTTTCAAAGAAAAGAACACCATACCTACAGTGAAACATGGAGGAGGCTCGGTTATGTTTTGGGGCTGCTTTGCTGCGCCTGGCACAGGGTGCCTTGAATCTGTGCAGGGCACAATGAAATCTCAAGACTATTAAGGCATTCTGGAGCGAAACGTACTGCCCAGTGTCAGAAAGCTCTGTCTCAGTCGCAGGTCATGGGTCCTCCAACAGGATAATGACCCAAAACACACAACTAAAAGCACCCAAGAATGGATAAGAACAAAACATTGGACTATTCTGAAGTGGCCTTCTATGAGTCCTGATCTGAATCCTATCGAACATCTATGGAAAGAGCTGAAACTTGCAGTCTGGAGAAGGCACCCATCAAACCTGAGACAGCTGGGGCAGTTTGCTCAGGAAGAGTGGGCCAAACTACCTGTTAACAGGTGCAGAAGTCTCATTGAGAGCTACAGAAAACGTTTGATTGCAGTGATTGCCTCTAAAGGTTGTGCAACAAAATATTAGGTTAGCGGTCCCATCATTTTTGTCCATGCCATTTTCATTTGTTTTCTTATTTACAATATTATGTTGAATAAAAAATCAAAAGCAAAGTCTGATTTCTATTAAATATGGAATAAACAATGGCGGATGCCAATTACTTTTGTCAGTTTTAAGTTATTACAGAGAAAATTGTGCATTCTTCGTTTTTTGTGGAGGGGTACCAACAAATTTGAGCACGTCTGTATATATATCAATAATCAGAAAATAGAACACACATAGAAATTTATATATATATATAATATATATATATATATATATATATATATATATATATATATATATATATATATATAAAATCAGCAATAAAACACACATATAATTATATGTTATATACATATACAGAAGCGAGAGAATATCACTTTAAAAACTTGCGTAAGCTAAGCTATACAAGTGTGTTTTTAAATGAGATTTAAAAGCATTGGCAGAAGGAGCTTCCTTTATAGTACTGGGAAGTCGTTCCATAATTTCGGTGCAATGTAACTCAAGCATCTACCACCTGAGTTTTGTTTCTGAATACTTGGTATGGAAAGTAGCCTGGCATCCTGTGATCGAAGTGGACGATTAGGAACGTATGGTTTTAAAAGATCCTTTAAATAGGGTGGAGCTAAGCAATTTAGAGCCTTGTGGGATAATAATAGCACCTTAAAATCGATCCTAAATCGAACAGGAAGCAAATGCAAGGACGCTAGCACAGGGGTGATATGATCTTGTTTCTTACTCCCAGTTAAAACTCTTGCAGCAGCATTCTGTACAAGTTGCAGCCGAGATATAACATTGTTACTAATACCAGCAAAAAGGCTGTTACATTAATCAATCCTTGAAGATATAAAAGCATGCACCAATCTCTCTGCATTCTGCTTGGAAAGCATACCTCTCAGTCTAGCTATGTTTCTTAAATGAAAAAAGAACATTTTTGTAACATTTTTAATGTGTGATTCAAAGGAGAGGTCTGAATCAAAAGTGACACCTAGGTTTTTTTTATCTCTGCTCTAGAATCTGTACAGAGACCGTCGAGTAGAAAATCAGATGAATCTATGTTCTTGTATTGCTTCTGAGGTCTCATTATCATCAATTCTGTTTTGTCTGAGTTTAACATTAAAAAGCTTTTAAACATCCAATGTTTAATGTCAGCAAGGCAGGTATTCAAAATATTAGCAGCAGATACATCACCCTGTTTGAGAGACAGGCAAAGCTGAGTGTCATCAGCATAGCAATGAAAATGAACTCTGTGTCTACGAATGATATTTCCCAAAGGTAACATATATAGAGAGAACAGAATTGGGCCAAGAATTGAACCCTGAGGAACCCCACACGTAACCTTTGACATAAAATAGGTCGCCTCCTCAACTTTAACAAACTGAAACCTATTAGAGAGATAGGATCTGAACCAGAACAAGACAGTACCTGACAATCCCACTAAATGTTCAAGGCGATTAATTATGACAGAATGATCAATGGTGTTGAAAGCAGCACTTAGATCCAGTAGAACAAGTACTGAAGGCGAGCCCATGTCAGAAGTCATCAACATATCATTTACCACTCGAATTAGTGCCGTCTCGGTGCTATGATAAGGCCTGAAACCTGAATGAAATTTCTCAGAAATATTCTGTGCAGCAAGAAATCTATTTAATTGTTCAGCCACTACTCTTCTAACACTTTGGACAAAAAAAAGGGAGATTAGAAATAGGCCTGTAATTATTAAGCACATTGGGATCAAGGGTAGGCTTCTTGAGCAGGGGTTTTACTACGCAGTCTTCAAAGAATTTGGAACAGTACTTGATGAGAGTGAGCTGTTAATAATATTTAAAACTGTGTTATTTATTTTTGGATATACTTTTCTCAAAAGTGTAGTAGGAATGGGATCTAATGCACATGTTGTGGGTTTAGTCTTTTTAATTATGGCATCCGGCTCTTGTTCACATGTCAAGCAAAAGTGCTGTAAGATTTGGTTGGGTTCAGACGGACCAAGAATATTTGTATAATTGTTTATATCAGTATGTAGTTGCTCAACTGATTCCTAATGTCGGTCACTTTTTTATTGAAGTGATTCACAGCTTACTGGAGGAATATTCTGTGTAACGCGCTCTGATTGCGGATTTGTTAATCTTGCTGTTGACTGAAAAATAAATCTGATTTTTGTCAACAAGATCGGAGAAATAAACAGATCGAGCTAAAGACAGTGACGTTCTATATGTTAAAATACTATCTTTCCAGCTTTGATAATATATCTGAAGTCCAGTCGATCTCCCATCTGCGTTCTAATTTGCGACACATACGTTTATGCATACGTGTTGTATCATTAAACCAAGGAGAAAATATTTTTGTAGATAGTTTCTTTATTTTATAAGGTGCAATAGTGTCAAGACTATTTGCCAGAGTGGCGTTATATTTATCCACCAAATCTCCGACCACTCCTGACTGAATAATTCACAACACAGAGTTTGTTATTCATTTAGCAGGGGACAATTCTATATTGTGTTTATCTAGATTTTTATTGTAGTTTTTGGGGTTTTTGTTTGTAATTGTTTGACTTAAATATAATTGGCTCAGTAGTACTTCAATCTTTAAACCGAGGTCCTGTCCACATTGTGTGGATGTTAAAGATCCCATGGCACTCTTCGTAAGAGCAGGTATGTTAATCCCGGTGTCATGGCCAAATCCAAAAAGCAGGTTATACAATCCGGCCTACCTAAAGTCCCTCTACCTTAATTAGGGTTAAAAGTGTGTTTGTGCCCCACTTCCCCCCCTCCCCCGGACCCTCTTGTAATGAGGCCTCCGTCTCAATGGGTAACTCTCCTAGTTAAATAAATAGTCTCTGTAAGTTGTTTCTGACAAAAGCGTCTGCTCAATGACTAAAATAATGATTATATACGATTATGAAGTTGTGATGTCAGGCTTTAATCACAGCCTGTGTATTTGTAGATGGATCTTGTCTTCATTACACTAAAACAAATAAAACGACAAGTTAACACATGACCTCCAGGTGTACTTGGAAAATGTTGTATTTTTATGTTTTTGGTTGGCAACACCCTGTAATTACATTCACTGCAGTATAATAAAAACACAAATACTACAGTACTGTTTATATAGTAATATCAAAGGTATAGTTGGGCCAATCCAATGTTAACGGCTCCTACTCAGCCTGTTCTGTTTTTCCAAATTTTACATTTATGTTATTGATACATGAACTATACGTCTTAAACTATCAAGCTCATCAATATGGCATTTTCACCTGTACAGTATTTCCATGATTCATGATAGATAGTGAAACAAGTAAAAGAGGATACAAGTTACAGGAGACAGCATAATTGCATGGGCTCGGACCGCCGAGTGAGGGAATACAGTGGGCGTACATGTATATGATTCGTTTTGATCAGATTCATAACTTTATTTATTTTTTATATTTCATTACGAGTAACTTAAAATATTGGACAAGTTCACAAAAATAAACCAACTTGAAATGTTATACGCTCAATACAAAACACTATTCTCTGGCAACTTATGATATGAAAAGTAAAATAATGTAAACTAATGTACCGTATATTACAGCCGGCCTAAACTCATATATTGTAATACAGTACAGTAAAAAATAAAAGTTAAACAGGGGTGCACAGTACCTTACTATAGATCTTCTGACTACAACGTAGCAAAAAAATAATTTTATGGAAGTATGCATAGTAGTCGGCCGATTGAGCTGATAAACAACTGTAAAAAACTGTCTTTCGTGCCTGCTTTTCCCGCTGTCATACAGTTGCTATGCGCTTACGTCACTGCTATTTTTGAAACTCAAACGCAAACATATATATTTTTTGAACATTGCTCGCATTATGCAATTATCCAAATTAAAATGCAATGAACAACGGACTTCGGGACCGCGAAATGTGCATTTAGTACCATACAATCATAGAAAATTATGCGCTTAAAAACGGGACCAGCTGCATGCTATGCAGTTAAGCAATTATTATACAATTATTCAATATGCAAATAAGTGGAGTCGACTCTACATCAGATTTGGCTGTGTATTTTTCATGCATCAATCTATGGTCTACCAGTTCTTAAATATTGTATAGCAAAAGTTGAATGTATGCAATCAGTGTTATGTACATACTCTACTGATAACGACTGCAGTGTAGCTTTGAATATGTCTAGTATCAAACGGAATAAAAAAAGTGTTACTTCTGTAATGACATCAAAAATCCTACTGAACTAAAGTAGAACATTTCTACTGAAATACCTCAAGTTACCATCATAAATAAGAAGCTCTAGCATCAGGCAACAGCAAGCACAGTACAAATTGTAATAATCCAATTAAATGTTTTTCCTGCTTGGCTGACGACCCAATCAAAACGATGCATTTGCAACCCAACTTTGCTTGTTTTGTGTGGCTTAACATTTGGAGAGAGAAAAAGAAAATCTGCAACTGCAGGTGAATTCGAGGGTTCCCCCCCACCCCCACCAAATGGAACAGAGACAAAAGTATTTACCCGCCAAACTGGCTCTGGCCAGAAGCAAACGTATGATATAATATGCCATACATATATATGTCCACTGTACAAAATTATCCGAACAAAGTCATTCTTCTTGTTTAAACTTAGCACAGGAAAATTCCTTGAAGCTCCAAATTACCATTTGTAAAAAAAATGATAAAACGTTCATGCACCCGCATTTCCACATGCCTTTGAAACGTGTTTTTTTTGTTTACTACTACAGTCAAAAAACTTAAAATAAACCCAAACAGTTAAGCACACAACTTAACATAAACCTAAATCTAACCTATGTCAAAACTCTACATTTTTTAAAGACATACTGTAAGATGTATTTTATATCTCATTGCAATCCAGAAATGTAAAATCAGAAACGTATTAAGTACAGTAGAGTACATACATTAGGCCTAACTCGTATTAAGCACAGTACTGTACATACATTTTTTTTCAAGATTTTAAACGCTTCCCACTTCATATGTTCTTAAACATGTTGTCAATAGTTTAAATCATTAACATAATTGACTAGCAATAGATAGCAATATAGTGGGATTACATTTTCTCCATTTTAAATTGTGAACTAGAATATTGTGCAAATGTTTAATTCATTACATAGAAGGCATTAAAATATGTCCTAGTCTGGAGGGGTGGGCCGTCCCCAAATATATATCGGCAAGTAAAATATTTCACTGAATTACCTGAAGTTAGATTAATCATGAAGTCTATTTTTTTTTCAGCGATGGAAAATGTCTTACAGCTAAATTAATATATAGGCCTACCTGCGTAAGTCTCTGCAAGTGACGCTAGCTACCACGATTAATGATTTGATATAAGAGATTCTCGATAGTGTCAGTAAATTACTTCGTGTTGTGAAGAAGGTCTCTTCAAGATAAACATTCTGTAGCAGTTGAAGAACAACTTTGTGTTAATTTAAAAAATCTCAAACTTCCTTTGGCAGCGATATACAGTAAACAAATAGCAGAAAGTGTTTAATGTATGTGCTTAAATATGGAATATATAACACGCATACATATAACAGTATGCATTTGTATTTTATTCTATTTGGCAAAACATTATCGTCTCACTTTTTTTTTTTAGAACCTACGCTATACAAGATCATAAGCATTTACAGCAGTGGTACTCAATTACATTCTCTGGCGGGCCAGATAAGGACATTTCCAAACCTTGGGGGGCCACAGGGCGCTCAAGATGTGCGTAGTGGTGGGGGGTTGTTTAAATGGTCGTGAAAATCTGACTATCCGATCAGACTTTACATACAGTAACAAAACGTTGCAACACTGCACTTGCACCAATCAACTAATACATCTCAGAAATAACTACTTAACAAGTTACAATGTTTGATCACCATTAATAATAAAAATATTAAGCAAATACCATTTCCTGACCAGTATTCAAATGACACCTTGCAAACAAACAATTATACAAATCTCACTGTAATGCTATTAAAACAGCATGTTATTCATTTTAATTTTATTAAAACTAGAAAATGTTCTGACAATCACTGTGCTGCAAGCATTCAAGTTAACTAACGAAAGCTCGTTAGTTAACTTGAATGCTTGCAGCACAATACTATTTATCCTAAAATATGTAAAACTGTACTATTCCAGAATAGGTTGTGAAGGCTTTACTTTGCTCCACTGGATTAACTATAAAAGTATACACTTTCCACGTGTGTATTTCAGGCAGAAACAGTACATAAGTAGATATCGCTTTTTTCTTTCTTTTTTTATCCCTGCCATTGTAGTTTCTTCGCAATAAACAAAGTGGCAAATGACACATTTTCATGAAGTAACAGCATTACTGGGGTTTACTTTTTCTTTTTTAAGCTGTGCATGCAAGTGAAAACTGTCAAATGTAACTTAAATAAACGCTTCAAAAAATATATGTGGAAAAGGTGGCGTTGTACAAAACCCCCCCACAATTTTCGTTTATTACTCTCCTCATAACAGAAAATAGGATCACAACAAAACAAAACGTTGATCACTATACGTAGCATGTACCTTTGCCCAGTGTCTGGAAAGTGTGAAGCACTTTCGAGCGATGTGCATTACCTGCAGCGGTCTGTATCCCTCGATTCTGACTCGCTTGCCAAATCTGAAGCATCACTTTGTTGTTGTTGGTTTTTATGTTAATCTCACACATCACTTGCCATTTTAGACACAGACGTCGACTTTTTGGCTTCGAATGAATGTGCAGCAATGTTTGTAAGAATATTCAGATAGTTTCAGCGCACTGAAGAAAATAATATTCCTACCGCTGTTTTCATATTGCACAAAGCCTTCTTTCATTGCTCAACAAATGAGGCACTAAAACTACGTAAATTGGCGGAGATTTGTGACGCCTGCCAAAATGAGAGCTCATCAGAAATAAAGCTTGGCCAGTCAGCTGACTTGTTCTTCTATTAGGCTGCCAAAAAAAACGAGTGTTTGGGGAAGCAAACGTATTTCCTAAATGAACAAATTATTATTAGTTTCTCCAGTACTGAAGGCACAAACACTCATTATTATCACTGATTACCAGTTTTAACCGGACAGAAACACAGATCTGACCCGTGTGTGCTGAACTATAGGCTATTCAATGCCTCCCTATTTATTCAGTGAAATGAACGGTCGAAAGCAACGCTACCAGGCACTGACGTCAGACAGTTATCTTTTTTGGTTCAATTTCGGTAAAACCAGGACCCCTCCGAAAATATATACCCCGTTGCACATCTACACTCCCGGGACTATGTGTATGCCAAGTGTGGTTCCTAAATTAGCAGTACTTTTCGAGATACAGGTGTATACAAAAGCGTCTTCATTTTTCTTTTTTTTCTTTTTTTTTTTTTTAAAAAGCTGTTTTCTTCGCCATGCTGTATCTCAAAAAGTATTTCACCAGATGCTACCCCCGTTCACAGGGTTTGTTGAGCCTGTCAATCCGACCCCACACACACACACACACACACACACACACACACACACACACGCACGCACGCACGCACGCACGCACGCACACACACACACACACACACACACGAATGTTCATGCATATCGATGGAGATTAACAAATACATACATTTCACTTTGAGTAATAAATAACTCAGCACTTACCTTTTAGTGTTAGGAAAAACGTGGTCTTTTTTTGTGGAATCGGCTACCGGGTTTGGTGTTTTTCAAATTTGACTTTGCAATAACCAATTTAACAAAAAAATACTGGAAAAAACGGTTTTGTGGACGATGGTACAAATCACGCTGTGGAAACATCCAGCGACGGGCGTTAACCAATGAGAGAGGACTGATCACGTGTCTCAAATCATTCCGCGTGACTCTTCCAATGAAAGCGGGGCGGTGACAGCGTGTTAGTCACGTGATATCCGCGTGTTCCCTTCTCTCACATGATTTGATCTCTGTTGTCGCGGAGATTTACTCTGCTGGAGACGCGGGGGCGGGACGGGGGTGTCCTGCCGGTACCCCGTTGTCAGGCACGGGGCAGTGGGGGGCGTTCTCCTGGGGCGCTCTGGCGGTCAGCTAAGAGCAGCCCGAGTGTTGCTGTTCACTCGATTTCATCAATAAAATAGCTTTCTATTTTGGAAGATAAAAGTTGTACTCTTGGATTCTTACCGCCGCTACAATCGGGGTCCGTTTCTGTCTGCAATATTATGATACAGGTCATACTTGCAAAACTCGTATATTAATCAACGTTTTAATTTTCTTTCATGATACAAAGTGGAATGCAAAACAAATTAAATAAATAATAATAATAATAATAATAATAATAATAATAATAATAATAATAATAATAATAATAATAATAATAACACAGTAATATTTTTTTTATACAGTGTGGAGTAGTGGTTAGGGCTCTGGACTCTTGACTGGAAGGTCGTGGGTTCAATCCCTGGTAGGGGACACTGCTGCTGTACCCTTGAGCAAGGTACTTTACCTAGATTGCTCCAGTAAAAACCCAGCAGTATAAATACAAACTAAAAAATAGAAATATGTACATTGCGATCTTACAGTTCAGCGCCACAGTCAAACCACGCGATATCTGTTTGAAGTAAAGCCCCGCCCCTGCCGCATCATTTCGCAATTGCTATACACAGCTCCAGAATGAGTGACACATTGGATAGCCAATCTCTACGACATAAAACTATACTGTAGTATCCCTCTATCACGTGACTTTTTTTACACCCACGTCACGTGTTCCCAGCAAAGGCTGAGCGCTGATCTGCTTTCAGTGACAGCAAACAAAACACAATTCGTAGTGTAATATTTGGGTTTGGAAGTGGTGAAGAAATAACTCTTAATATCAACAACGGATGGATGCAGACAGATTACAATCTGACAGTTTGATTAAAAACAGCTCACACGAATGTCAACAACTGCGCCACCCCACACACACTTCTGGGTTTTGTCAATAAAGCTTAGGAAAACAAAATCTTTAAATAACTTTATACAAACAATTGAAGGCAAACACTCGTACACTATTCAAGCAATACTGCACAGCAAGCTTAATGCTACCAGGAGAGTTTAACCAACTTGCTAGCCTTTTAACAGTAAGTATTTTCATTTATTATTAACCACTTCAACTCCAGATGTAAAAATGAAACCCCTTCCCAGGTACCAGATTTTGAAAATAATAATAATAATAATAATAATAATAATAATAATAATAATAATGTTTTCAAATCTGTAGTTGCTATAAAATGTTAACATATGATGAATAAAACACAAATAAATGACTTAAACTGTGTTTTTCATTAACCCTTTATGCTGCTGTGTACTACATACCCATATTCAATATAGAGATAAAAACGTTTTTTGTTTTTTTTTAACAATGAAAACAAAAAAGCTGCTAATAACAATAATAATCAGTAAACAGTAATTATCAAATAAATACAACTTCAAAACGTGTGCCAGTTTTGACTTGCTCTGTGCCATTTATTGAAATGTTCAATACAACAGAACCCGGGATTGCCTTCGCAACCACTGCACATTTTTCTTTTCTTTTGTCTTTTCTTTTGTTTTAATTTTCATAGCAGACCCTGTACCTTTTTTACAGTGTCTGCTTCGCTTGTGTTGGAGGGATAGTCACAAATGCTTGTACACAGCTACTTTGCACAGGCATTGTGATGGATCTGGCTGCCGCATTGCCTGTACCCAGTGCTGTGTTTTGATAGTATTTAGTCACAGCACTGCCATTTCAAACCAAACAGCTTCCCGTTTGCAGCTGGCTTACCTGTAAAGTAACTGCATGCTCTTCTGTTCGTACAGTTTGTATTGTTCTTGGCTCCACATCCTCTTCATCATAATCACTGAGTGATAAGTCAGCATCACTGTTGCTGGTATCGAAATCCTCCGAACCAACTTCACTCCCGTTGCTCATTATAGAAAGACCACGTACGTTGCCATGTTTAGCTTTCGCTAAAAACTATATAAACTACAACTAAACAAGTAAAACTAATAGTAAAACAAAACATAATAATTTAAAACACTATATATATAAAAGCCGACTGCTTTTTTTCACACTGCGGACTCACCATGTAGCCACCCAAGAGCTACAACGTTGGTGGACAACGCAGCTCTCGGGCAGCTTACAGGCAAGCCCGCAGGCGCCCAGCCAGACTACAGGGGTCGCTGGTGCGCGGTGAGCCGAGGACACCCTGGCCAACCTAGCCCTCCCTCCCCTCGGGCGGCGCGTGGCCAATTGAGCGCCGCCCCCTGGAAGCTCCTGTCCTCCGTCGGCAAAGGAATAAGCTGGACTTGAACTCGCGACGTCCAGACTATAGAGCGCATCCTGCACTCCACGTGGAGCGCCTTTACTGGATGCGCCACTCGGGAGCCCCATTTTACATTTGTTATTAATTTTGTAAATATACATGTTAACCTAATTTTTTAAATACCTATCGAGCCTAAACAATAACAAAAATAATGTTGCAGTCGAATATCGTACGCAGTAAGACCGAGTGTTTAACTTTAAAACACGTATTTGTCACGCTTTTCAAACACGTCACTGTGTTTATAATTCTAAATGTGTTTAGGATTTAGTTTGTTTTGTAAACTCATGGATGCGTTTATGATTTGTAAAACATTTTTTAAACATTCGTACAGGTTTATAACAGGGCTGGTGTTTAAAATATAAACATTCAACTTATCCAAAAAAAAAGCACAGATTAAAAACACATAACGTTGAGCGTTATTTAGAGTTCCAAATGACTAAACGTCAACACCTGATGACGTATAAACACTGCTGTTTAGGAATAGAACGTTTCTATTATACATGTATACACACGTGCCGTTCAGATATTAAACGCGTCACACGTTCTTGGGTGTACAGTGTAACGTCAGTGTTTTCTGTGTTTACGCAAGATGGCTGACTCTATAAGTTGAAGTGATACCGATAGTGATACGTCGGTACAGATAGGAGACCCCGGTAAGTATTACTGTAACCAGAGCTATAGCTGCCAGTGTTTCTATGCGGTACAATTTTACACGTCCATAGCGCCTGAGTGCTTAACAACACAAAGATTGGATAATCTAATCAAAGCTATGGACTGAAAGTCAGGTTTTAAATAAAGTCTTAAACTAGAAGTTATTGCACCTGCTTCCCGAATATTCCGAGCAAGAGAATTCCTTAGATGCGGGGCACAGTAACTGAAAAGCCCAGGAACCATAACACACCTAAACACCTGTATATGCTACTGTCTGCTTCTGAAAGCCGTTTCAAAATACAGAGCACCGAGCCCACACCACATAATACAAAACCCAGCCTCGCAGGCTTAAAACAGAGACAAGTGCCGTGTTTATTATGAAGTATGTTTCAGCACGCTGAGAGCCGGATCCCATCAAGTCTCCTCAAACTACAGCAACTCAATGTACAGAAGTTATTAACCAAAAAAAAGGGGAGTTAACATTTAATATTTTTTTTTTTTACTAACAATAATAATAATACATTTTATTTATATAGTTATAATTTTGTGAAGCACATGAGACGCACGCATATAAAAACAAAGGTTAAATTATTATTATTATTTATTTATTTATTTATTTCTTATCACACGCCCTTACCCAGGGCGACCTTACAGTTGTATACAAAAAAATGCATATCCAGAATTACAGTACAATTAAGAGCAAAGCTACAAAATACAATGATTTCAGTCCTAATAAGAGCGATTACAAAACCCAGTAAGATTTGATATCGGGGCAGCTCCAGAGCGGAGAACAGTGTTGATCGTTATATCCGGGTTAGCTACGAGCGCATGTGAAATACAAAATACTTCAGATTAGGTTAAGTGCAATAGGGAGCAGATAAGTGCAAGTAAATGAAATACAGATCACAACAAAGTCCAAAACTAAACTACAGAATGAAACCCTACACAGCTGAGTCCCTTTCTAAAGTATGGTGGTGTAATTACAGCAAAGTGGCTCCTTACTCCGGTATTTTTGTGTGAGGTAATGCTTTCTTTTCTTCCCTTAATCACAAAGCTGCCCTGCCACCTCTTTCTGTAAGAAGAGACGTGTAGGGAGACGTCATCAGTGTGTTTCCAAAGTACTTCCGTTTTTGTTTTCGCTGCAGTATGCGTCTGTTGAAGTAGAAAGGGTATCTTTTTATAATAGCAATGCTTGCTTTATTTATAAAGCTTTCTGGAAATCTAAATAAACCATGTCATATGCTTTGCAATTATCCATTGTCGATGTTGCATCCTCAAAAAATCAAGCAGGTTAGTTAGACACGATCTCCCTTTCCTAAAACCATGCTGACTGTTTCGCAGGATATTGTTACCATATAGGTAATTTTCCATTTTGGATCTTATTATAGTTTCCATAAGTTTACATATAATAGAAGTCAGGCTTATTGGCCTGTAGTTACCTGGTTCAGTTTTGTCTCCCTTTTTGTGGATCGGTATTACGTTTGCAATTTTCCAGTCTGTCGGTACAACCCCTGTGTCAAGAGACTGTTGCATGATCTTGATTAGCGGTTTGTAAATAACTTCTTTCATTTCTTTGAGTACTATTGGGAGGATCTCATCCGGCCCAGGGGATTTGTTTATTTTAAGAGCTCCTAGTCCCTTTAACACTTCTGCCTCTGTTATGCTAAAGTTATTTAAAACTGGATAGGAACAGGTCAACATGTGGGGCATGTGGGGCATGTTGTCCGTATCCTCCTTTGTAAAAACTTGTGAAAAGTAATCATTTAATATATTCGCTATTTTTTTGTCTATGATTTTGCCATTTGTGTCTCTTAGACATTTAACCTCCTCTTTTGAAGATTCTCTTGCTTTTAA
>NW_026707595.1:5000-23777 GCF_902713425.1 Acipenser ruthenus
TCACGCTGATGAAGGCACTAGAGCCCCAAACTAGAGCTGGTCTGCTGGACTCAGTTTAGTTTCAATCACGCTGATGAAGGCACTAGAGCCCCAAACTAGAGCTGGTCTGCTGGACTCAGTTTAGTTTCAATCACGCTGATGAAGGCACTAGAGCCCCAAACTAGAGCTGGTCTGCTGGACTCAGTTCAGTTTCAATCACTCTGATGAAGGCACTAGAGCCCCAAACTAGAGCTGGTCTGCTGGACTCAGTTTAGTTTCAATCACGCTGATGAAGGCACTAGAGCCCCAAACTAGAGCTGGTCTGCTGGACTCAGTTCAGTTTCAATCACTCTGATGAAGGCACTAGAGCCCCAAACTAGAGCTGGTCTGCTGGACTCAGTTTAGTTTCAATCACGCTGATGAAGGCACTAGAGCCCCAAACTAGAGCTGGTCTGCTGGACTCAGTTTAGTTTCAATCACGCTGATGAAGTCACTAGAGCCCCAAACTAGAGCTGGTCTGCTGGACTCAGTTCAGTTTCAATCACTCTGATGAAGGCACTAGAGCCCCAAACTAGAGCTGGTCTGCTGGACTCAGTTTAGTTTCAATCACGCTGATGAAGGCACTAGAGCCCCAAACTAGAGCTGGTCTGCTGGACTCAGTTTAGTTTCAATCACGCTGATGAAGGCACTAGAGCCCCAAACTAGAGCTGGTCTGCTGGACTCAGTTTAGTTTCAATCACTCTGATGAAGGCACTAGAGCCCCAAACTAGAGCTGGTCTGCTGGACTCAGTTTAGTTTCAATCACGCTGATGAAGGCACTAGAGCCCCAAACTAGAGCTGGTCTGCTGGACTCAGTTTAGTTTCAATCATGCTGATGAAGGCACTAGAGCCCCAAACTAGAGCTGGTCTGCTGGACTCAGTTTAGTTTCAATCACGCTGATGAAGGCACTAGAGCCCCAAACTAGAGCTGGTCTGCTGGACTCAGTTTAGTTTCAATCACGCTGATGAAGGCACTAAGCCCCAAACTAGAGCTGGTCTGCTGGACTCAGTTTAGTTTCAATCACGCTGATGAAGGCACTAGAGCCCCAAACTAGAGCTGGTCTGCTGGACTCAGTTTAGTTTCAATCACGCTGATGAAGGCACTAGAGCCCCAAACTAGAGCTGGTCTGCTGGGCTCAGTTTAGTTTCAATCACGCTGATGAAGGCACTAGAGCCCCAAACTAGAGCTGGTCTGCTGGACTCAGTTTAGTTTCAATCACGCTGATGAAGGCACTAGAGCCCCAAACTAGAGCTGGTCTGCTGGACTCAGTTTAGTTTCAGTTTGTGATTTGTTTTCTCAGGTTGGATGAAGATGGGAAGGTCTTGACTCCTGAGGAGTTGCTGTACAGGGTACGTGTTGGGTGTTGCATTGAAACATGTTGCTATTCTTTAGATCTAACTGAACAGCTCCCTTTCATTATGTAGGTCTGATCGGTGCAGTTTTGAAAGACGCACGTGTTTTTAGCAAACGTTTCGTTTTCTAACCCTAGCTGGTAGTTCGCCGGCTTCATCTGTTTGTGCAAGCTGTGATTTCAGATAGAGTCGCACTTCATAGGTCTCTCTCTGTCTCTCTCTGTCTCTCTCTGTCTCTCTCTCTCTCAATTTTCAATTCAATTCAATTCAAAGTGCTTTATTGGCATGACTTATTTTTTCCACAGTGTTGCCAAAGCAAATACATACATATTATGAACAGATGCATATATATACAAACAAGGAACAATGGTAACAAAATAATAATAAATAAAATAGAAGATAAATAATAGTAATACAGAAATTGAAATATTGAAATAATAATATTGAAACTATTAAATTGTGCCGTCACTGCGTGCCCCTCAGGTTGTGGCAGGTGGCTACATATCTGGCAGCCAGTGGAGCTGTGTGTCCCTCCCCTAGGAGGACAGCAAGTTTCTCTGAGTCTGCCATTTGTCTGAAAAGAGGATATTTTTCTTGTATTTTAATGAAGAATGATTCTCTGATATGGCTGTATTTTATACAGTGTAGGAGAAAGTGCATCTCAGTTTCCACCTCTCCTGTCTCGCAGTGACCACAGAGCCGATCTTCTCTGGGCAGCCAGGTCTGCCTGTGTCTGCCTGTCTCTATGGCCAGGCTGTGGTCACTGAGCCTGTACTTGGTCAGGATCTGTCTCTGCTTCGTATCTCTGACAGTGGAGAGATACTCTGCTAGGCTGTAGTTTCTTTTTAGGGCCCGATAGCAATCAAGTTTATTTTGGGATTTTATTTCTGTGTCCCAGTGTTCCAGATAAGAGTTTTTGGTTTGTTTTATAATTTGGTTTACTCTGATTGGGGGCTGGTAAGCAGTGCTGACCTGAAGCTGGTTGGAGTTAGTATTGGAGGGGGACAGTGTGATGAGCTTCAAAGCCAGCTGGCATAGGGGACTCTTTTCAGGGCTGAGCTCTTGGGTCTGGAGGGCCTTGTACTGGAGTGAGTCAGGTTCACTTTTTTCAAGGTGCAACCAGAATTTGAGTGCTCTTTTCTTTATATTAATAAGAGCTGGGTATCGGCCTAATTCTGCCCTGCATGCGTGGTTTGGTGTATTTCTTTGCACCTGCAGTGTATTCTTGTAAAGTTCAGCATGCAGGGTTTCGATTGGGTGTTTGTCCCATGTAGTGTAGTCTTGTTGACTGAGTGGACCCCATACCTCACTTCCATACAGCGCAATGGGCTGGATAACACTGTCAATTAATTTTAGCCAGATTTTGACAGGTATATTGATTTTATAGAATCTCCTTTTGATGGCATAAAAAGCTCTGAGTGCTTTTGCTTTTAGTGCATTCACTGCCAGGTTAAAACTGCCTGACGCACTGATGGTCAGACCCAGGTAAGTGTAGCTGGTGCTGTGCTCTAGGGTGGTGTTGCCGAGTGTAAAGTGATATCTGTTTCCCTGAGATCTGGCCTTTTTATGAAAAATCATTATATTGGTCTTTTTGAGGTTTACTGCCAGGGCCCAGGACTGACAGTACTGCTCTAGCAGTGCCAGGCTCTGCTGCAGCCCCTGCTCTGTGGGTGACAGCAGGACCAGGTCATCTGCGTAGAGCAGGAACTTGACTTCAGTGTCATGTAATATGAGGCCAGGGGCTGCAGACCGTTCCAACATCGTTGCTAACTCATTGATGTAAATATTGAACAGTGTTGGACTCAGACTGCAGCCCTGCCTCACCCCCCGCCCCTGAGTGAAGAAATCTGTCCTTTTGTTGGCAATTTTTACTGCACATTTGTTTTCTGTGTACATTGATTTTATTATATCATAGACTTTACCCCCTACACCACTTTGAAGAATTCTATAATATAAACCTTCATGCCAAATTGAATCAAAGGCTTTTTTAAAGTCAATGAAGCAGGCGAAAATTTTGCCTTTACTTTTTTGGTGTACATGTTTATCTATTAGGGTGTGCAGGGTGTAAATATGGTCAGTTGTGCGATGGTTTGGTAGGAATCCAATCTGACTCTTACTCAGGACATTGTGTTCGGTAAGGAAGGCCAGTATCCGGGCGTTAATGATACTGCAGAACACCTTCCCCAGATTACTGCTCACACAGATGCCCCGGTAGTTGTTTGGGTCGAATTTGTCTCCACTCTTGTGAATTGGGGATATAAGCCCTTGGTTCCAGATGTCAGGGAAGTAACCAGTACTTAGTACCATGTTGAACAATTTAAGCATTGCCTCCTGTAATTTAGGGCTGCTGTGTTTTAGCATCTCAGTACAGATGCTGTCAGGGCCGCAGGCTTTTCCAGGTTTAAGTGCCACATTAAGTGCCACAATTGTTCCACATTTCCCAGAACTGGTTTTTGTCGACAGCTTGTTCTATGTCAGTGAGGGTTTTGTTGATGTGTTTTTGTTTTTTCTGTGTCAGGGTGTGTTTGTAGTATTTGAGGGTCTCACAGTACCTCCGGCGTAAATCTGGGTTTTCTCTCTCTCTCTCTCTCTCTGCTGTCTGACTCTTTTCTTTCTCTCTCCTGTGACTTTATCCTCTTTATCCTCTCTCTCTCTCCAATCTGTCTGTCTGTCTCTCTGTCCTCTCTCTCTCTCTCTCCAGTCTACATCTGTCCTCTCTCTCTCTCTCCTCCGTGTCTCTGTCCTCTCTCTCTCTCGTCTCTCTGTCCTCTCTCTCTCCAGTCTGTCTGTCCTCTCTCTCTCCTCCGTGTCTCTGTCCTCTCTCTCTCTCTCCAGTCTGCATCTGTCCTCTCTCTCTCTCCTCCGTGTCTCTGTCCTCTCTCTCTCTCTCGTCTCTCTGTCCTCTCTCTCTCTCTCCAGTCTGTGTCTGTCCTCTCTCTCTCTCCTCCGTATCTCTGTCCTCTCTCTCTCTCCAGTCTGTGTCTGTCCTCTCTCTCTCTCTCCTCCGTGTCTCTGTCCTCTCTCTCTCTCTCATCTCTCTGTCCTCTCTCTCTCTCTCCAGTCTGTGTCTGTCCTCTCTCTCTCTCCTCCGTGTCTCTGTCCTCTCTCTCTCTCTCCAGTCTGTGTCTGTCCTCTCTCTCGTCTCTCTGTCCTCTCTCTCTCTCTCCAGTCTGCATCTGTCCTCTCTCTCTCTCCTCTGTGTCTCTGTCCTCTCTCTCTCCTCCGTGTCTCTGTCCTCTCTCTCTCTCCTCCGTGTCTCTGTCCTCTCTCTCTCCTCCGTGTCTCTGTCCTCTCTCTCTCTCTCCTCCGTGTCTCTGTCCTCTCTCTCTCCTCCGTGTCTCTGTCCTCTCTCTCTCTCTCCTCCGTGTCTCTCTGTCCTCTCTCTCTCCGACTCTCCTTTCAAATTCAGAGTGCTTTATTGGCATGCCCAATACACAGTATTGCCAAAGTAATGATGACAGATTTTCATCTTTTACATCAAACAATTAACATTTAAAACACATTTACAATTAAATATTACAACAAAAACCAAGTCAAACAAAAATAACAGTATATATAAACAAACCACGACAATAACTCTCTCCTCTTTCTCCTCTGTGTGACTCTCTCCTCTCCCTCCCTCTCCTATCTGTGTCTCTCTCTCCCTCTCCTAACTCTCTCCTCTTTCTCCTCTGTGTGACTCTCTCCTCTCCCTCCCTCTCCTATCTGTGTCTCTCTCTCCCTCTCCTAACTCTCTCCTCTTTCTCCTCTCTGTGTGACTCTCTCCTCTCCCTCTCCTAACTCTCTCCTCTTTCTCCTCTGTGTGACTCTCCTCCTCTCCCTCCCTCTCCTATCTGTGTCTCTCTCTCCCTCTCCTAACTCTCTCCTCTTTCTCCTCTCTGTGTGACTCTCTCCTCTCCCTCTCCTAACTCTCTCCTCTTTCTCCTCTCTGTGTGACTCTCTCCTCTTCCTCTCCTAACTATCTCCTCTGTGTGACTCTCCTCCTCTCCCTCCCTCTCCTATCTGTGTCTCTCTCTCCCTCTCCTAACTCTCTCCTCTGTGTGACTCTCTCTCCCCCCTAACTCTCCTGTCTGATCGTCTCTCTCTCTCTCTCTCTCTCTCTCTCTCTCTCTCTCTCTCTCTCTCTCTCCTTCTCCCTCTCTCCAGGCTGTCCAGTCTATCAATATGAGTCACGATGCAGCACAAAGTCAGATGGACGTCAAATTCAGATCTCTGATCTGCGTGGGACTAAAGTAAGTAAACCATCCTCCCCCCCTCCCCCCCACGCACCCACACACGCACCCGCACACGCACACGCACACGCACACGCACACGCACACAAACCCACACACTCCCTTCCATAATGTCTTTCTTTATTCAATGACAGTAACTTCAGTAGCACGGTAGTGACATCTAGTGGTAAGATTTGCTAACTGCAGTCTTTCAAAATCTTCCTTCAAGCGTTCGTGATTAGTAGAAAAATTGCCCAGGTGGCCCTCGAGAGCGGACCTGGGAGTCGGACACGGCTGTAATCGTGTGATTTAGTATTTAATTGCAATCGCAGTGTAATTGTAGCGTTAGTTTGAATCTTGTCACACCTGTGTAACTAACTGTAATCCTCCTGTCTCGCTGCTCGATTGCAGTTACACATTTGTTTGTTTGTTGTTGTTCTTGTGTTTATTTGTTCTCCTGCATGTTTTGTGTATTTCTGCTTGTGATTGTGTTTTTGCTGCCGGGTTGCTTTGGAATAAATCTAATTGCAGGTATTCTCACAATTACAATGTTACAGCAGTGTTGTTTGATGAAATTGCAATTAGAATGAGAATTTTGTTCCATTTAAAATCTCAACTCTCTCTCCTTCCCCCTCCTTCCACCCCCTCCTCTCTCCCTCTCCCCTCTCTCCTTCTCTCTCCTGTGCCTCCCTCCATATCATTCTGGTCCCTCATCTCCTCCTTCTCCCCTCTACCCTCCCACCTCTCCTCCATCTCCCCTCCCTCCTCTCCTGCCCCTCCCTCCTTATCACTCCCCCCCCTCCCTCCCTCCCTCCATCACTCCTCTTCTCCTGCCCCTCCCTCCTTATCACTCCCCCTCCTTCCTCTCTCCCCCTCCTCTCCCCCCTCCCTCCCACTCTCCCCTCTCTTTCTCTCCTCCTCCTCTCCCTATCTCTCTCCCCTCTCCCCTCTCTCTCTCCTCCTCCTCTCCCTATCTCTCTCTCCCCTCTCCCCACTCCCTTCCCTCCTCCTCTCCTCCTCCTCTCCCCCCTCTCTCTCCTCCTCTCTCCCTCTCTCTCCCCTTCTCCCTCCCTCTTTCTCCTCCTCTCTCTCCTCCTCTTCTCCCTCTCTCTCCTCCTCTCTACCCCCTCATCTCTCTCCCCGTCTCTCTCCTCCCTCTCTCCCTCTCTCCTCCTCTCCCTCCCTCTCTCCCTCTCCCCCTCATCTCTCTCCCCCTCTCTCTCCTCCCTCTATCTCTCCCTCATCTCTCTGCCCCTCCCCTCTTCTCCCCCCCTCCCCCCCTCCTCTCTCTGCCCCTCCCCTCTCCTCCCTCCCTCTCTCTCCCTCTCTCAGTGAGCAGGTTCTTCACCTGTGGCTCGAGGTTCTGTGCTCCAGTGTGCCGAGCGTAGAGAAGTGGTACCAGCCCTGGTCCTTCCTGAGAAGCCCGGGCTGGGTCCAGATCAAGTGTGAGCTCAGGTACTGAATATCATCATTAAATAGGGAGGCTTGCTGGTCCCAGCGGTTAGAGAAAGAGGGTCTCGATACCAGGAGGTTCAAATCCCAGCTCAGCCACTGACTCCCTGTGTGTGTGTGTGTGTGTGTGTGTGTGTGTGTGTGTGACCCTGAGCGAGTCGCTTCACCTCCTTGTGCTCCGTCCTTCGGATGAGACGTCAAACAAACGAGCTCCTATTGGAAGTGACTCTGCAGCAGCCACTGACTCCCTGTGTGCGTGTGTGTGTGTGTGTGTGTGTGTGTGTGTGTGTGTGTGTGTGTGTGTGTGTGTGTGTGTGTGACCCTGAGCGAGTCGCTTCACCTCCTTGTGCTCCGTCCTTCGGATGAGACGTCAAACAAACGAGCTCCTATTGGAAGTGACTCTGCAGCAGCCACTGACTCCCTGTGTGTGTGTGTGTGTGTGTGTGTGTGTGTGTGTGACCCTGAGCGAGTCGCTTCACCTCCTTGTGCTCCGTCCTTCGGATGAGACGTCAAACAAACGAGCTCCTATTGGAAGTGACTCTGCAGCAGCAGCAGCAGTTGTTGATGATGCAGAGTTCACCCTCCTAGTCTCTGGAAGTCGCTTTGGAGAAAAAGCCTCCTTCTGAACGACTCATTAATAATAATAATAATAATAATAATAATAATAACACAGATTGTTATTGTTGATCGTCAATAATAATTGTTTTAACGAGGGACACCTTTGCTGTGATTTAATTAACATGTTTTATTCAGTTTAATTAACGGCCATTAGAATCTCTCTGTTTGAAATTTTTAGTTTTTTTGCCGGTTCTTTTCAGAGTGCTGTCCAAGTTCGCCTTCAGCCTTTCGCAAGACTATGAGCTGCAGACAAAAAACGAGGTGAGATCTATTCAAAACAGCCTTTGCCAGCCTCTGAACACTGAAAACTACAGCTCCCAGCACCCCTCACTGTGGCTGCTGGTGCTGAAGCATGCTGGGAGCTGTAGTTTATTATTGTGGTTCATCTCCCACCTTCATTATCCAGAAAGTCAAATTGACTGCAGCACATAAATAACTACAAATCCCAGCATCCTTCACTGTGGTTGCTGGAAGCTGTAGGTTTTTAATTATTTTCCCTTACATTTGTGTACTGGCGTCAATTTTGACTTTCTGGATCCAGAACTACAGCTCCCAGCATCCCTCGCTTTGGCTGCCGGTGCTGAAGCATGCTGGGAACTGTAGTTTAATTCTGGGTTCCTCCCTTACATTGTGTACTGGAGTCAATTTTGACTTTCTGGATCCAGAACTACAGCTCCCAGCATCCCTCGCTTTGGCTGCCGGTGCTGAAGCATGCTGGGAGCTGTAGTTTTTGACTCTAGGATCCTAATGAAGTCCTGTTTGTCTGTGTCTGTTCATTCATTCATTCATTCGTGTGTGCCTCTGTCACTGACGCTGTGTATCCCCATCATCCTTCAGCGCGCCCCATTGTTGAAATCGGGAGTAGTGGACATGCTGGTCACCCACCACCTGTTCAGTTGGGACCTCTAGGTACGCCCTGTAACCTTAGCAACACCGTAGCAACACTGTAGGTGAGGGGGCTGGTGCATCTCATTCCTCTGTTTCGTTTTATAAAGGGGGTGTGTCTTATTGTTAGACTCCTTGAGAAACCAGCAACAGATCAGCCTGCTGTGCAGCGGGAGTCTGATTCCCCTCCCTGGTCTCATAAGACACACCTGAGCTTGTTACCTTTGCACTGTGTGGATAATCACTCTCGGAGCGCCAGACGCTTCCCTCAGTGCTTTAAAATCCTCTATTAAAACCAGACGCTTCCCTCTGTGCTGTAAAATCCTCTATTAAAACCAGTCGCTTCCCTCTGTGCTGTAAAATCCTCTATTAAAACCAGACACTTCCCTCTGTGCTGTAAAATCCTCTATTAAAACCAGTCGCTTCCCTCAGTGCTGTAAAATCCTCTAATTAACCGTGGAGCTTCCCTCGGTGCTGTGAAACGCTCTAATTAACCGTGGTGCTTCTCTGTGTTGTAAAATGCTCTTGTAAAACCCAGACACTTCCCTCTGTGCTGTAAAATCCTCTATTAAAACCAGACGCTTCCCTTAGTGCTGTGAAATCCTCTATTAAAACCAGACTCTTCCCTCAGTGCTGTAAAATCCTCTATTAAAACCAGACGCTTCTCTCAGTGCTGTGAAATCCTCTATTTAAACCAGACACTTCCCTCTGTGCTGTAAAATCCTCTATTAAAACCAGACGCATCCCTCAGTGCTGTGAAACGCTCTATTAAAACCAGACGCATCCCTCAGTGCTGTGAAACGCTCTATTAAAACCAGACGCATCCCTCAGTGCTGTGAAATCCTCTATTAAAACCAGACGCTTCCCTCAGTGCTGTGAAATCCCCTATTAAAAGCAGACGCTTCCCTCAGTGCTGTAAAATCCTCTATTAAAAGCAGATGCTTCCCTCTGTGCTGTAAAATCCTCTATTAAAAGCAGACGCTTCCCTCTGTGCTGTGAAACGCTCTATTAAAACCAGATGCTTCTCTCAGTGCTGTAAAATCCCCTATTAAAACCAGACACTTCTCTCAGTGCTGTAAAATCCTCTATTAAAAGCAGACGCTTCCCTCTGTGCTGTGAAACGCTCTATTAAAACCAGACGCTTCTCTCAGTGCTGTAAAATCCCCTATTAAAACCAGACGCTTTTCTCAGTGCTGTGAAATCCTCTATTAAAACCAGACGCTTCTCTCAGTGCTGTAAAATCCTCTATTAAAACCAGACGCTTTTCTCAGTGTTGTGAAATCCTCTATTAAAACCAGACGCTTTTCTCAGTGCTGTGAAATCCTCTATTAAAACCAGACGCTTCTCTCAGTGTTACGAAATCCTCTATTAAAACCAGACGCTTCTCTCTGTGCTGTAAAATCCTCTATTAAAACCAGACGCTTCTCTCAGTGCTGTGAAATCCTCTATTAAAACCAGATGCTTCTCTCAGTGCTACGAAATCCTCTATTAAAACCAGACGCTTCTCTCAGTGCTACGAAATCCTCTATTAAAACCAGACGCATCCCTCAGTGCTGTAAAATCCTCTATTAAAACCAGACGCTTCCCTCAGTGCTGTGAAATCCTCTATTAAAACCAGACGCTTCTCTCAGTGCTGTAAAATCCTCTATTGAAACCAGACGCTTCTCTCAGTGCTGTAAAATCCTCTATTAAAACCAGACGTTTCTCTCAGTGCTGTAAAATCCTCTATTAAAACCAGACGCTTCTCTCAGTGCTGTGAAATCCTCTATTAAAACCAGACGCTTTTCTCAGTGCTGTGAAATCCTCTATTAAAACCAGACGCTTCTCTCAGTGTTACGAAATCCTCTATTAAAACCAGACGCTTCTCTCTGTGCTGTAAAATCCTCTATTAAAACCAGACGCTTCTCTCAGTGCTGTGAAATCCTCTATTAAAACCAGATGCTTCTCTCAGTGCTACGAAATCCTCTATTAAAACCAGACGCTTCTCTCAGTGCTACGAAATCCTCTATTAAAACCAGACGCATCCCTCAGTGCTGTAAAATCCTCTATTAAAACCAGACGCTTCCCTCAGTGCTGTGAAATCCTCTATTAAAACCAGACGCTTCTCTCAGTGCTGTAAAATCCTCTATTGAAACCAGACGCTTCTCTCAGTGCTGTAAAATCCTCTATTAAAACCAGACGTTTCTCTCAGTGCTGTAAAATCCTCTATTAAAACCAGACGCTTCCCTCAGTGCTGTAAAATCCTCTATTAAAACCAGACGCTTCTCTGTGAAACGCTCTAATTAACCGTGGAGCTCCCCTCAGTGCTGTGAAACGCTCTTGTAAAACCAGACGCTTCTCTCAGTGCTTGACGTTGCTAATTTTTTTTTTTTTTTAACAGGAAAAGGTGAGGCAGCCTCTGAAAGACGGTGTTCAGGACATGCTGGTGAAACACCACCTGTTCAGCTGGGACATCGACGGATAAACCGGACGAACAACACCGAAACAAATAAACCACAAACAAAATGACTTCCTGTGTCACGGGTCAACTTCACTCCCATTCAGACCTTCAGAAAGAGGGAGAACAACAAACAGAATCAAGCAGACAAGCATTCGGGCTCTCGTGCCTTTTATCAGCGTTCTGAAGAAGTCACTAGAGCCCCAAACTAGAGCTGGTCTGCTGGACTCAGTTTAGTTTCAATCACGCTGATGAAGGCACTAGAGCCCCAAACTAGAGCTGGTCTGCTGGACTCAGTTTAGTTTCAGTCACGCTGATGAAGGCACTAGAGCCCCAAACTAGAGCTGGTCTGCTGGACTCAGTTTAGTTTCAGTCACGCTGATGAAGGCACTAGAGCCCCACACTAGAGCTGGTCTGCTGGACTCAGTTTAGTTTCAGTCACGCTGATGAAGGCACTAGAGCCCCAAACTAGAGCTGGTCTGCTGGACTCAGTTTAGTTTCAATCACGCTGATGAAGGCACTAGAGCCCCAAACTAGAGCTGGTCTGCTGGACTCAGTTTAGTTTCAATCACGCTGATGAAGGCACTAGAGCCCCTCTCTGATAATATGATTGTAAGATACACAAAACCTAAGAAATTATTTCAATTTTTTTCAGATATATTTGACCACTAAATTGATTGTTAAAATAAGTAATATATATATATATATATATATATAAAGAAATTAATGTGTGTAAATGTGTGGGTTTTTGTAAGATTACATTTTCTGTGCTTCGTTCTTTATATCATATGAACATGTAAAAATAACCCCCCCCCCCCCGCCCCAAAAAAATTAAATAATTATATTCCTTCATATTTTGTTTCACAAGACATATCATTTTAGTTTCGTGGTGTGTGTGTCGTTGAATTTACACTGAAGACGCTGAGAGAGACTTCTAGTGGAAACGTTTGCCATTGAATTTACACTGAAGACGCTGAGAGAGACTTCTAGAGGAAACGTTTGCCATTGAATTTACACTGAAGACGCTGAGAGAGACTTCTAGTGGAAACGTTTGCCATTGAATTTACACTGAAGACGCTGAGAAAGACTTCTAGTGGAAACGTTTGCCATTGAATTTACACTGAAGACGCTGAGAGAGACTTCTAGTGGAAACGTTTGCCATTGAATTTACACTGAAGACGCTGAGAGAGACTTCTAGCGGAAACGTTTGCCATTGAATTTACACTGAAGACGCTGAGAGAGACTTCTAGCAGAAACGTTTGCCATTGAATTTACACTGAAGACGCTGAGAGAGACTTCTAGCGGAAACGTTTGCCATTGAATTTACACTGAAGACGCTGAGAGAGACTTCTAGTGGAAATGTTTGCCATTGAATTTACACATTTGGCTATTTCTTGGTTTGTACTGAAATTTCACCCCTAAAAAAAAGACTTCAGACAAAGACAGCTGTTGGTTTCTGATAGATTTTATTTTAAACTTTTTTTTTTTTTTTAACAAACACAAGTCTAGGAAGCAGGTCGTCCATTTTCAATATTTTTTTTTCAAAAATAAAATCATGCAGTTCTTCCACCATGCCTCCCATCTCTCAAAAAAAAAAAACAGCAAGGAAGCTAGAAATGTTATTTTGTGATTTTTCTGATTTTTGATATTGCCGTGGCAACGGCGTTTACGGGGGGGGCGGGAATGTGGATTTTCCTGTCCTGCAGCTGACAGCAGCCAAATAATTTCAAATCCTTCTCATCAACATTCATCAGCCAGTAGATCAACATTCAGGGCTGGGAATCAGACTCCCGCTGCACAGCAGTGTGATCCAGTCCTGGTTTCACTAGGAGTTTAATAATAAGACACATCTGAGCTTGTTAGCTAGACACACTGGGGGCTGATCAAGCTGGTAGCAGTAAAACCTGGACTGGATCACACTGCTGTGCGATAGGAGTCTGATTCCCAGCCCTGAGACGTTATTTAAATAATATAAAACAGTGGGGAGGGGTAAGGTTTAAGTTTTTAAAAAATAAATCGAAAAATTGCCTTTTTGAAAAACATCTTTAGTTCTGCCTCCACGGTTTTCCTTTTTAGAACGGTTTGAGTTTCTCCTCTGTATCTTCCTCTAGTCGGGTTGCTGCCAACTGCCTGTGTTACAGTTAAAAGGGTCCCCCCTCCCCCTCAGATTCTCACAAGGCGGGATTTATTTTGCCCCCCCCCCCCCCCCACCTCCCCAGTTTTAAAAATCACGCTCTCAAAAAAAAAAAAAAAAACAGCAGAACTGACGGCACACCGCGACTGGGGAAAAAATATATATATATGAAAAAATGTTATTAAAAAAAGAATTTTAAGAAATGTTAACAGAAAAAAAAATCTGTAACTTCAGAACTCCACTGTATAAAAACCAACAGAAAATCACTTTGTGTTTTAAAGATATTTCAAGACTCCCCTCATCATTGGATAGTCAAACTTTATTTTCTCTTAAGGAAGGAGGGAGGGAGGGGAAGGAGGGAGGGATGGAGAGAAGGAGAGGAAGGAGGGAGAGAGAGGAGGGGAAGGAGGGAGAGAAGGAGGGGAAGGAGGGAGAGAAGGAGGGGAAGGAGAGAGAGGAGGGAGGGAGAAAAGGAGGGAGGGAGAGGAGAAAAGGAGGGAAAGGAGAGGAGAAAAGGAGGGGAAGGAGGGAGGGAGAGAAGGAGGGAAGGAGGGGAAGGAGGGAGAGGAGGGAGGGAGGGAGGGAGGAGGAGGGAGAGCAGGAGAGAAGGAGGGGAGGGAGGGAGGGAGAAAAGGAGGGAGGGAGGAGGGGAAGGAGGGAGGGAGGGAGAGAAGGAGGGAGAGAAGGAGAGAGAGGAGGAGGGAGAGCGGGAGAGAAGGAGGGGAAGGAGGGAGGGAGAGGAGGAGGGAGGGAGTCTTGTTAATGCTTCTGATCTTAATGCTTGTTTATAAACCCTGCTGTCGCCCTCGTTTTTACACCAAAATAAGTCCTGTGTTGCCAGTCCTGTTGGTTTATATTCCCCCTCCGATAACTAAACCATTTTAGAAAAATGATCAGGAGCCAGGAGTTTGAGCAGGGTTACAAACTCACACTAGCCCTGCTGCTGCTGCTGCACCCAGTCCTGGGGTTCAGAGCTCCCCTCAATGAAGTCTAGTATTATTAATATTGAAATGATCAGGAGCCAGGAGTTTGAGCAGGGTTACAAACTCACACTAGCCCTGCTGCTGCTGCTGCTGCTGCACCCAGTCCTGGGGTTCAGAGCTCCCCTCAATGAAGTCTAGTATTATTAATATTGAAATGATCAGGAGCCAGGAGTTTGAGCAGGGTTACAAACTCACACTAGCTCTGCTGCTGCTGCTGCTGCTGCACCCAGTCCTGGGGTTTCAGAACTCAATTTAGTCTCAAACTCCTGATTATCTCAATATTAATAATACTAGACTTCATTGAGGGGAGCTCTGAACCCCAGGACTGGGTGCAGCAAACAGTTTCTCTGTTTGTCTGTCTGTCTTTTTTCAACTATATACCTATGGTGTGTTTTTAGTCTGTGTTTAATTCAGTCCTCCACCTGCAGGGGGAGCTGTGGTGGTGCTGCTCAGGGACTTTGCTTTATGCCGCTGCCCTCCTCTCCTCCTGCGCCTCCTCCACTCTTTGGCTAAAATAAAATAAAAAAAACACAATAATTTAGCAATTTAACCAGTATTTTTAAGACAAAAGACAGTTCTGTGTGAATCCGTCTCAGTGTCTCACCGCTGCTGTGTTGGTCTCTGGGCTGGCTGGCCGGGCGGAGCCTAGCTGTGTGGTGGGAGTGTCCTCGGTGCTGGCCCCGCCCCCTGAGCCCCCAGGCCCCTCCTCTCTCCTGGCCGAGGGGGCGTGGCTCTTTTTGCTGGGCTGCATTTTGATTTGCTGTGGCTTGGAGTTCGACGGGGAGGTGTTGGCGG
Source organism: Acipenser ruthenus (assembly GCF_902713425.1). Taxonomy (NCBI): domain Eukaryota; kingdom Metazoa; phylum Chordata; class Actinopteri; order Acipenseriformes; family Acipenseridae; genus Acipenser; species Acipenser ruthenus. Next base: position 19,887 of record NW_026707595.1, read on the forward strand.
ACTGAAGCAACTGGGAAAATCAAGAAATAACATGAGAGAGGGAGAGGGAGGAGGGAGGGAGAGGGAGGAGGGAGGGAGAGGGAGGGAGGAGGGAGGAGGGGAGGGGAGAGGAGAGGAGGGGAGACAGAGAGGGGAGAGGGAGGAGACAGGGAAGAGGGGGGAGAGGAGAGGGGGGAGAGGGGGAGGAGGGAAGGGGGGGAGAGAGGGAGAGGGAGGGAGGGAGGAGGGAGGAGGGGAGGGAGGGGGGAGGGAGGAGGAGAGGAGGGGAGAGAGGAGAGGAGGGGAGACAGAGAGGGGAGAGGGAGGAGACAGAGAGGGAAGAGGGAGGAGACAGAGAGGGGAGAGGGAGGAGACAGGGAAGAGGGGGGAGAGGAGAGGGGGGAGAGAGGGAGTAGACGGAGGGGGAGGGAGAGGGAAAGAGGGGGACGGAGGGAGAGAGGGAAAGAGGGAGGGGAGAGGGAGAGGGAGAGGAAGGGGGGGAGAGAGGAAGAGATGGAAGGAGGGAGGAGAGAGGGAGGAGAGAGGGAGAGGGAGAGAGGGGAGGAGGGGGAGTAGACAGAGAGGAGGAGGGGGGGAGAGGGGGGGGGAGGGGGTGAGAGAAAGGGAGGGGGAGGGAAGGAGAGGGAGGGAGAGGGGAGAGAGGAGGGAGGGGGGGAGGAGAGGGAGGGAGGGAGAGGGAGAGGGAGAGGGAGGGAGGGAGAGAGAAAGATAGATAGACAGAGACAGAGGGAGTGTTTGCAGTGGTTGTGTGTTACCGCGACGATGGTCCCCCACGGCCTTGGTCCTGCCCTCTCTGAAGACCAGCCTCTGGTCCCGGTGCAGGTATTCGGGGGTCTTGATGAAGCGGAAGTGGACGCTGGCCTTGTCTCCCGTGCGCAGGCAGTCTCTGTTCATGGACAGGATGGTGGCTGTCTGTCTGATACTACCACAGTGAACTGGAGAGAGAAAGGGAGGAGAGAGAGAGAGAGAGGGGGGAGAGAAAGGAGGGGGAGAGAGAGTAGAGGGGAGGGGGGAGAGAGAGAAAAGGCATTCTTAGTAACTTAAGCAATCGTACGTCAAATTTACACTGAAGACGCTGAGAGAGACTTCTAGTGGAAACGTTTGCCATTGAATTTACACTGAAGACGCTGAGAGAGACTTCTAGTGGAAACGTTTGCCATTGAATTTACACTGAAGACGCTGAGAAAGACTTCTAGTGGAAACGTTTTGCCATTGAATTTACACTGAAGACGCTGAGAGAGACTTCTAGTGGAAACGTTTGCCATTGAATTTACACTGAAGACGCTGAGAGAGACTTCTAGTGGAAATGTTTGCCATTGAATTTACACTGAAGACGCTGAGAGAGACTTCTAGTGGAAACGTTTGCCATTGAATTTACACTGAAGACGCTGAGAGAGACTTCTAGTGGAAACGTTTGCCATTGAATTTACACTGAAGACGCTGAGAAAGACTTCTAGTGGAAACGTTTGCCATTGAATTTACACTGAAGACGCTGAGAAACTCTCTCTCTCTCTCTCTCTCTCTCTCTCTCTCTCCCCCCCCCCCTCCCCTCTCACCCATGGCCTGGTATCGAGGGCTGATGGTTGTCGGGTGATGCAGGACCAGAATCTCCGCCTCAAACTCCCAGGAGGCCTGAGGGTTGAGCCGGGGAGAGACCATCACCATGCCCCTTCCGAATAGAGGAGCGCTTGATCTGAGGAGAGAGGGGAGAGATGGAGGGGAGAGAGAGAGATGGTAAAGAGAAAGAGGAGAAAGAAGAGAGGGGGAGGGAGAGATGGAGGGGAGGGGAGATGGAGGGGAGGGGGAGGGGAGATGGAGGGGAGAGAAAGGAGAGCAGAAAGGAGGAGAGGACAGGAGAGGAGAGAGAGGAATATGGCAGAGAGGATAGGAGAGAGAGAGGGGGAGGAGAGTGAGAGAGGAGAGAGAGAACATATTAACTAACAGAAGATACAGGTTCCACCAGACATATTAACTGAGAATATACCTGACCCCATCCCCCTTAGCACCCCATATCCCTGCTCTACACACCTACCCCCCTCCATCACCCCCCCTACCCCACCTCCGCCCCTCCCCTCCCCTCTCCCCCGGCCCCCTCCCCCCCGGCCCCTCCCCAGCCCCTCCCCTCTCTAGCCCCTCCCCTCCCCTCTCTAGCCCCTCCCCTCCCCTCTCCAGCTCCTCCCCTCTCCAGCCCTCAGCCCCTCTCACCTTCTTGAGTGAGAAGGAGAGGCGGTCTGCCCGCCCCGCACCTCCTTCACAGGCATGCGCTTCCTGTGGATGGATTTGACGGCGATGGGGTGGAAGTTCCCCAGGGGATCGGGACCGAGCAGCAGCACGTCATTGAGACGAATCAACCCACGCAGCGTGGTACCAGAGACCACGGTGCCCACACCCTGAAACACACACACAGAAACTGAGACACAGACACACACACACAAAGAGGCAGACAGACACACACAAAGGGACAGACACACACACAAAGGGACAGACAGACACACACAAAGAGACACACACACACGCACACACAGAGACAAACAGACACACATACACAGAGACTGAGACAGACACAGACACACACACATGCTCTGCAGCGAGAGACTGGATCGCAGAGCTCTGCAGCGAGAGACTGGATCGCAGAGCTCTGCAGCGAGAGACTGGATCGCAGAGGCTCTGCAGCGAGAGACTGGATCGCAGAGCTCTGCAGCGAGAGACTGGATCGCAGAGCTCTGCAGTGAGAGATTGAATCACAGAGCTCTGCAGTGAGAGATTGAATCACAGAGCTCTGCCGCGAGAGACTGGATCACAGAGCTCTGCAGTGAGAGATTGGATCACAGAGCTCTGCCGCGAGAGACTGGATCACAGAGCTCTGCAGTGAGAGATTGAATCACAGAGCTCTGCCGCGAGAGACTGGATCACAGAGCTCTGCAGCGAGAGATTGGATCACAGAGCTCTGCCGCGAGAGACTGGATCACAGAGCTCTGCAGTGGAGAGATTGAATCACAGAGCTCTGCCGCGAGAGACTGGATCACAGAGCTCTGCAGTGAGAGATTGGATCACAGAGCTCTGCCGCGAGAGACTGGATCACAGAGCTCTGCAGTGAGAGATTGAATCACAGAGCTCTGCCGCGAGAGACTGGATCACAGAGCTCTGCAGAGGGGGGTGTTACTGGACGGGACGGGGGGAGGTGACTCTCTCGTACCGGGACGGAGTAGGTGTCGTCGATCTGGAACTCCGGCCGGCTCCTCATCGCTGAAGGAGGTCCTGGAGGAGAGCAGGTTGAGGAACATCTTGAGAAGGTCCATGTTCTCACCGGTCACGTTGGAGATCTGGAATATCGGACACATCCTGGGGAAGAGACCGGAGAACCTCAGGACCACTCCCCCGTCTCATCCTCCCCCCGCCCCGCCCCCCCCGTGTTTATTCGGCACTTGTAGATCTCTTGCTCCGCCCCTCCTGCTCTGCTCTGGACCTGCCTGAGCTCAGCGTCGCGTTACTGGATCCTCAACGGACGCTGGAGAGAGAACTCGCTGCGATCCTGCCTCGCTGCCTCCTCCTTCATCTTGTATTCTAGCAGTGTTATGATTTGCACTGTGTTTCAATATGAATCTTGCATTGTAACCCTATGGGACTACAGCTCCCAGCATGCCTCTTCACCTGCGGCGGTGGCGAGGGATGCTGGGAGCTGTAGTTCTCTCACTGCGATGAGCTGTGCTCTTGTTGCACAGTGTATCTGTGCAGCCCTGGCTATGACTACAGCTCCCAGCATGCCTCTTCACCTGCGACGGTGGTGAGGGATGCTGGGAGCTGTAGTTCTCTCACTGCGATGAGCTGTGCTCTTGTTGCACAGTGTATCGGTGCAGCCCTGGCTACAGGACTACAGCTCCCAGCATGCCT
>NW_026707596.1:0-23774 GCF_902713425.1 Acipenser ruthenus
CAGGTGTGGAATTACAACCCAGGAACGGTCTCGTTGTGTAGACGACACCCTTATCTGTATAACAATGCCCTACCTGAAACGATAGCACCGGCGTTTCGTATTTATAGGGAAAATACGAATTTTGCACCAACCCGCAACTTGACGAGAATCCCATAGGCTAACATTGAAATCCACAAAACACAATTGCTTTTTTTGAATAAAAACTCTGTTTTTCAACGGATTGGTCTCAAATTTGGTACACAATTGCTACCTACTACCCTGATACAGGAACTGTTTGAATGGTTTCTCTAGCCCTTACTGTTCCAGAGAAATAATAAAAAAAAAAAAAGAAGTGAATTTGCATCTGCCAGTAATCTTTTTATTTTTTTTTCTTATCAATCAGTTTTTGCAGGATTCATTACAAGGCCACTGAATCCTGTTAGAGACTAATTCTCTGATACTACAGCCATTGAAATGGAGCTTCTATCTGGTCGCACAGCCGAGAAACACTTAAAAAGGTTCTGATCAAATGTGCTGCAATCTCTCGGTATGAGTCCATCTAAGGCAAGCTGCTGCATTTCAACCAAAAGCCCCATAAACCTGTGCTTCTACATTTATTATCTGCATATAATACAGGTACTCTGTAGCAATTTTCAGCCCCCTACCGCATTCGCTGATTCTTTGAGAGCCTGCCAAAGCTGTTACAAATGCCCCATAGGCTTAAAGCAGCGGTCGCCTTGGCTGAAGGGCAAAACAGCTGAATTGTGCAGGAATCGCTCTAAAAACCCTGGGCTCAGTTACAGGCTGTTAGTCTGATACTACAGCCCTTGGAATGGTGTTTCTACCTGCTTGCACGGCTTCAAAACTCTTCCAAATGTACTTTTTCAAGGGTCCTGCAGTGCACTTAGAAGTGGCATTGAAGGACAGGGGCAGCGTGGGAACCGAAAGGCCCAGCAACCTGTGCTTTTCCACCACTTATCTGCATGTCCTACAGGTACTCTGTAGCAATTTTCAGCCCCCTACCACATTCGCTGATTCTTTGAGAGCCTGCCAAAGCTGTTACAAATGCCCCATAGGCTTAAAGCAGCGGTCGCCTTAGTTGAATGGGAAAAAAAGCTGAATTTTGTAGGAATCGCTCTAAAAACCCTGGGCTCAGTTACAGGCTGTTAGTCTGATACTACAGCCCTTGGAATGGTGTTTCTACCTGCTTGCACGGCTTCAAAACCCTTCCAAATGTACTTTTTCAAGGGGCCTGCAGTGCACTTAGAAGTGGCATTGAAGGACAGGGGCAGCGTGGGAACCGAAAGGCCCAGCAACCTGTGCTTTTCAACCACTTATCTGCATGTCCTACAGGTACTCTGTAGCAATTTTCAGCCCCCTACCACATTCGCTGATTCTTTGAGAGCCTGCCAAAATTGGCATCAAAACTCTTCGAAATGTACTTTTTCAAGTATTTGAATGGTTATCGACTCCACTTCTTAGGGGCTGCTGCCATCTACTGGTGGAAAATATTTATGACATCGGGGACCCAACGCAAATGCTGTTACTCTTATTTGAATTGCTAAAAAAAAAATCAGATTTCTGTAGGAATTCTTCTAAAAACACTGCAGGTGTTTTTAGAACTATCGAAAAACGCTCAAACAGGTGATGTACATGGTAATGGACACCAGGTGTGAAAGGGTTAAGGACAGGGGGGCCTCCGCAGCGCTTGTGCAGGTGTTCCCCCGAGCTCGCGGAACTGCAACACGGCCTCGTAACACCCGTGCACCCGGGGGGGGGGGGCGTGCATTTAATTAATTAATGAATCGCTGTTCCGCCGTGCAGCTCCCCGGGGGCGGGGGGGGGACGAGCAGGTGTTCAGCCCGAGCTCATAACACCCGTGCACACGGGGGGGGACGTGCAGGTATTTTTTTCCCCCCAGCAGACGGGGGTCCCGGCCTTACACTCGGGCAGCTCCCCGGGGAATGTTAGAGGTCGTCGCCCCCGCTGCTGAGGCGCTAAAGTATCCGACTGCCTGGAGCGCTAAAACCGGCTCCGATCGGTCAGCGGGGACCGCGGGGAGTGAGCCGTGAACACGGAGCGTCCCGCTGCTGCCTTCTCGCCGAGTCCGAAAATAGCCGAGAGTTAAGCCCCGCCCCCCGCTGCGTCTTCGGCAGACGTCCGCCACGTCACGTCGGACGGGCCTCTGGTCATGTGAATTGATTGTGACGTGACCAGAGCCCCGTCCGTCTTGAAGCGGCGAGATGCTGCCGAAGCCACGGGAGGGGAGGGGGGGGGGGGCTTAACTCTCGGCTATTTTCGCTGGCCTCCGGCGGGGCTGCTTCTAACGGGTCTCCGCGGCGGCGCTTGTGCAGGTGTTCAGCCCGAGCTCGCGGAACTCCAGCCCGGCCTCATGACACCCGTGCTCCCGGAGGGGGGGACGAGCAGGTGTTCAGCCCGAGCTCGCGGAACTGCAGCCCGGCCTCTGCTCCCACTTGCCCGGGCAGGGTTCCACGGCCCCGGGGACAGCTCCCGCCGCCCCGGACCCATAACGCCCGTGCTCCCGGGGGGAACACGGGACGTGCATTTAATTAATTCATCGCTGTTCCGCCGTGCAGCTCCACCGGGGGCGGGGGGGACGAGCAAGTGTTCAGCCCGAGCTCAGAACACTCGTGCACCCGGGGGGGGGGGGGGGGGGGGACGTGCATTTAATGAATGAATTAATGAATGAATGCCCTACCTGAAACGACAGCACCTGGCGTTTCGTATTAATCGCTGTTCACCCGGGACGCGGGGCCCCGGCGAACCGCCGTGCAGCTCCCCGCACTGGGCTCGTGTCCCAGGCATGCATCCCCCTGCCCTGGCCGCATCCATGGCCGGTGAAAAGGACGGAGCGTCCCAAAGCCCAGCATCCGACTGGGATGCAAGTGCCGTCCCACTCCCAAGCTCTCCCCACTCGTCTCCAGCTCTCCCACTCTCCGTTGCAGGCACGCAGCTCCAGCTGTGGCCCATCAAAACTAGTGCGACTCGGGTTTAGAGTTAGGGTTAGGGTTTAGGGTTAGGGTCACACTCGTTTCCGTGCTAAAGGTCTTGTTTTGTAGCTCGCAGTAATACCTTTCCAGGCATACCTTGATTCAATTGATACCACCTGTGGTTATTTAAATATTCATTCAAAAAAAAAAAAAAAAAAACCTGAACGGGACGTTTTTTCGCCAAATGTAAACGAAACCTATTTAAGGTCGTTCTTTAGTGTAGCAGTCGAATAAAAACTCGAGCGCGGTGTTGTTTTGTAGCTTGCAATCATACCTATCCAACGATACCTCGTATGAGGTGGTAGCACCAGGGGTTCTTGAAATATTAATTTTAATGTGATTCCCATTGAAACGTATAGGCGTTTTTCACCAAAAACGGAAAAACAGACACAATAACACGTGCCATTTAGCGCAGGTGTGGAATTACAACCCAGGAACGGTCTCGTTGTGTAGACGACACCCTTATCTGTATAACAATGCCCTACCTGAAACGATAGCACCGGGCGTTTCGTATTTATAGGGAAAATACGAATTTTGCACCAACCCGCAACTTGACGAGAATCCCATAGGCTAACATTGAAATCCACAAAACACAATTGCTTTTTTTGAATAAAAACTCTGTTTTTCAACGGATTGGTCTCAAATTTGGTACACAATTGCTACCTACTACCCTGATACAGGAACTGTTTGAATGGTTTCTCTAGCCCTTACTGTTCCAGAGAAATAATAAAAAAAAAAAAAAGAAGTGAATTTGCATCTGCCAGTAATCTTTTTATTTTTTTTCTTATCAATCAGTTTTTGCAGGATTCATTACAAGGCCACTGAATCCTGTTAGAGACTAATTCTCTGATACTACAGCCATTGAAATGGAGCTTCTATCTGGTCGCACAGCCGAGAAACACTTAAAAAGGTTCTGATCAAATGTGCTGCAATCTCTCGGTATGAGTCCATCTAAGGCAAGCTGCTGCATTTCAACCAAAAGCCCCATAAACCTGTGCTTCTACATTTATTATCTGCATATAATACAGGTACTCTGTAGCAATTTTCAGCCCCCTACCGCATTCGCTGATTCTTTGAGAGCCTGCCAAAGCTGTTACAAATGCCCCATAGGCTTAAAGCAGCGGTCGCCTTGGCTGAAGGGCAAAACAGCTGAATTGTGCAGGAATCGCTCTAAAAACCCTGGGCTCAGTTACAGGCTGTTAGTCTGATACTACAGCCCTTGGAATGGTGTTTCTACCTGCTTGCACGGCTTCAAAACTCTTCCAAATGTACTTTTTCAAGGGTCCTGCAGTGCACTTAGAAGTGGCATTGAAGGACAGGGGCAGCGTGGGAACCGAAAGGCCCAGCAACCTGTGCTTTTCCACCACTTATCTGCATGTCCTACAGGTACTCTGTAGCAATTTTCAGCCCCCTACCACATTCGCTGATTCTTTGAGAGCCTGCCAAAGCTGTTACAAATGCCCCATAGGCTTAAAGCAGCGGTCGCCTTAGTTGAATGGGAAAAAAGCTGAATTTTGTAGGAATCGCTCTAAAAACCCTGGGCTCAGTTACAGGCTGTTAGTCTGATACTACAGCCCTTGGAATGGTGTTTCTACCTGCTTGCACGGCTTCAAAACCCTTCCAAATGTACTTTTTCAAGGGGCCTGCAGTGCACTTAGAAGTGGCATTGAAGGACAGGGGCAGCGTGGGAACCGAAAGGCCCAGCAACCTGTGCTTTTCAACCACTTATCTGCATGTCCTACAGGTACTCTGTAGCAATTTTCAGCCCCCTACCACATTCGCTGATTCTTTGAGAGCCTGCCAAAATTGGCATCAAAACTCTTCGAAATGTACTTTTTCAAGTATTTGAATGGTTATCGACTCCACTTCTTAGGGGCTGCTGCCATCTACTGGTGGAAAATATTTATGACATCGGGGACCCAACGCAAATGCTGTTACTCTTATTTGAATTGCTAAAAAAAAAATCAGATTTCTGTAGGAATTCTTCTAAAAACACTGCAGGTGTTTTTAGAACTATCGAAAAACGCTCAAACAGGTGATGTACATGGTAATGGACACCAGGTGTGAAAGGGTTAAGGACAGGGGGGCCTCCGCAGCGCTTGTGCAGGTGTTCCCCCGAGCTCGCGGAACTGCAACACGGCCTCGTAACACCCGTGCACCCGGGGGGGGGGGCGTGCATTTAATTAATTAATGAATCGCTGTTCCGCCGTGCAGCTCCCCGGGGGCGGGGGGGGGACGAGCAGGTGTTCAGCCCGAGCTCATAACACCCGTGCACACGGGGGGGACGTGCAGGTATTTTTTTCCCCCCAGCAGACGGGGGTCCCGGCCTTACACTCGGGCAGCTCCCCGGGGAATGTTAGAGGTCGTCGCCCCCGCTGCTGAGGCGCTAAAGTATCCGACTGCCTGGAGCGCTAAAACCGGCTCCGATCGGTCAGCGGGGACCGCGGGGAGTGAGCCGTGAACACGGAGCGTCCCGCTGCTGCCTTCTCGCCGAGTCCGAAAATAGCCGAGAGTTAAGCCCCGCCCCCCGCTGCGTCTTCGGCAGACGTCCGCCACGTCACGTCGGACGGGCCTCTGGTCATGTGAATTGATTGTGACGTGACCAGAGCCCCGTCCGTCTTGAAGCGGCGAGATGCTGCCGAAGCCACGGAGGGGAGGGGGGGGGGGGCTTAACTCTCGGCTATTTTCGCTGGCCTCCGGCGGGGCTGCTTCTAACGGGTCTCCGCGGCGGCGCTTGTGCAGGTGTTCAGCCCGAGCTCGCGGAACTCCAGCCCGGCCTCATGACACCCGTGCTCCCGGAGGGGGGGACGAGCAGGTGTTCAGCCCGAGCTCGCGGAACTGCAGCCCGGCCTCTGCTCCCACTTGCCCGGGCAGGGTTCCACGGCCCCGGGGACAGCTCCCGCCGCCCCGGACCCATAACGCCCGTGCTCCCGGGGGGAACACGGGACGTGCATTTAATTAATTCATCGCTGTTCCGCCGTGCAGCTCCACCGGGGGCGGGGGGGACGAGCAAGTGTTCAGCCCGAGCTCAGAACACTCGTGCACCCGGGGGGGGGGGGGGGGGGGGGACGTGCATTTAATGAATGAATTAATGAATGAATGCCCTACCTGAAACGACAGCACCTGGCGTTTCGTATTAATCGCTGTTCACCCGGGACGCGGGGCCCCGGCGAACCGCCGTGCAGCTCCCCGCACTGGGCTCGTGTCCCAGGCATGCATCCCCCTGCCCTGGCCGCATCCATGGCCGGTGAAAAGGACGGAGCGTCCCAAAGCCCAGCATCCGACTGGGATGCAAGTGCCGTCCCACTCCCAAGCTCTCCCACTCGTCTCCAGCTCTCCCACTCTCCGTTGCAGGCACGCAGCTCCAGCTGTGGCCCATCAAAACTAGTGCGACTCGGGTTTAGAGTTAGGGTTAGGGTTTAGGGTTAGGGTCACACTCGTTTCCGTGCTAAAGGTCTTGTTTTGTAGCTCGCAGTAATACCTTTCCAGGCATACCTTGATTCAATTGATACCACCTGTGGTTATTTAAATATTCATTCAAAAAAAAAAAAAAAAAAACCTGAACGGGACGTTTTTTCGCCAAATGTAAACGAAACCTATTTAAGGTCGTTCTTTAGTGTAGCAGTCGAATAAAAACTCGAGCGCGGTGTTGTTTTGTAGCTTGCAATCATACCTATCCAACGATACCTCGTATGAGGTGGTAGCACCAGGGGTTCTTGAAATATTAATTTTAATGTGATTCCCATTGAAACGTATAGGCGTTTTCACCAAAAACGGAAAAACAGACACAATAACACGTGCCATTTAGCGCAGGTGTGGAATTACAACCCAGGAACGGTCTCGTTGTGTAGACGACACCCTTATCTGTATAACAATGCCCTACCTGAAACGATAGCACCGGGCGTTTCGTATTTATAGGGAAAATACGAATTTTGCACCAACCCGCAACTTGACGAGAATCCCATAGGCTAACATTGAAATCCACAAAACACAATTGCTTTTTTTGAATAAAAACTCTGTTTTTCAACGGATTGGTCTCAAATTTGGTACACAATTGCTACCTACTACCCTGATACAGGAACTGTTTGAATGGTTTCTCTAGCCCTTACTGTTCCAGAGAAATAATAAAAAAAAAAAAAAGAAGTGAATTTGCATCTGCCAGTAATCTTTTTATTTTTTTTCTTATCAATCAGTTTTTGCAGGATTCATTACAAGGCCACTGAATCCTGTTAGAGACTAATTCTCTGATACTACAGCCATTGAAATGGAGCTTCTATCTGGTCGCACAGCCGAGAAACACTTAAAAAGGTTCTGATCAAATGTGCTGCAATCTCTCGGTATGAGTCCATCTAAGGCAAGCTGCTGCATTTCAACCAAAAGCCCCATAAACCTGTGCTTCTACATTTATTATCTGCATATAATACAGGTACTCTGTAGCAATTTTCAGCCCCCTACCGCATTCGCTGATTCTTTGAGAGCCTGCCAAAGCTGTTACAAATGCCCCATAGGCTTAAAGCAGCGGTCGCCTTGGCTGAAGGGCAAAACAGCTGAATTGTGCAGGAATCGCTCTAAAAACCCTGGGCTCAGTTACAGGCTGTTAGTCTGATACTACAGCCCTTGGAATGGTGTTTCTACCTGCTTGCACGGCTTCAAAACTCTTCCAAATGTACTTTTTCAAGGGTCCTGCAGTGCACTTAGAAGTGGCATTGAAGGACAGGGGCAGCGTGGGAACCGAAAGGCCCAGCAACCTGTGCTTTTCCACCACTTATCTGCATGTCCTACAGGTACTCTGTAGCAATTTTCAGCCCCCTACCACATTCGCTGATTCTTTGAGAGCCTGCCAAAGCTGTTACAAATGCCCCATAGGCTTAAAGCAGCGGTCGCCTTAGTTGAATGGGAAAAAAGCTGAATTTTGTAGGAATCGCTCTAAAAACCCTGGGCTCAGTTACAGGCTGTTAGTCTGATACTACAGCCCTTGGAATGGTGTTTCTACCTGCTTGCACGGCTTCAAAACCCTTCCAAATGTACTTTTTCAAGGGGCCTGCAGTGCACTTAGAAGTGGCATTGAAGGACAGGGGCAGCGTGGGAACCGAAAGGCCCAGCAACCTGTGCTTTTCAACCACTTATCTGCATGTCCTACAGGTACTCTGTAGCAATTTTCAGCCCCCTACCACATTCGCTGATTCTTTGAGAGCCTGCCAAAATTGGCATCAAAACTCTTCGAAATGTACTTTTTCAAGTATTTGAATGGTTATCGACTCCACTTCTTAGGGGCTGCTGCCATCTACTGGTGGAAAATATTTATGACATCGGGGACCCAACGCAAATGCTGTTACTCTTATTTGAATTGCTAAAAAAAAAATCAGATTTCTGTAGGAATTCTTCTAAAAACACTGCAGGTGTTTTTAGAACTATCGAAAAACGCTCAAACAGGTGATGTACATGGTAATGGACACCAGGTGTGAAAGGGTTAAGGACAGGGGGGCCTCCGCAGCGCTTGTGCAGGTGTTCCCCCGAGCTCGCGGAACTGCAACACGGCCTCGTAACACCCGTGCACCCGGGGGGGGGGGCGTGCATTTAATTAATTAATGAATCGCTGTTCCGCCGTGCAGCTCCCCGGGGGCGGGGGGGGGACGAGCAGGTGTTCAGCCCGAGCTCATAACACCCGTGCACACGGGGGGGACGTGCAGGTATTTTTTTCCCCCCAGCAGACGGGGGTCCCGGCCTTACACTCGGGCAGCTCCCCGGGGAATGTTAGAGGTCGTCGCCCCCGCTGCTGAGGCGCTAAAGTATCCGACTGCCTGGAGCGCTAAAACCGGCTCCGATCGGTCAGCGGGGACCGCGGGGAGTGAGCCGTGAACACGGAGCGTCCCGCTGCTGCCTTCTCGCCGAGTCCGAAAATAGCCGAGAGTTAAGCCCCGCCCCCCGCTGCGTCTTCGGCAGACGTCCGCCACGTCACGTCGGACGGGCCTCTGGTCATGTGAATTGATTGTGACGTGACCAGAGCCCCGTCCGTCTTGAAGCGGCGAGATGCTGCCGAAGCCACGGAGGGGAGGGGGGGGGGGGGCTTAACTCTCGGCTATTTTCGCTGGCCTCCGGCGGGGCTGCTTCTAACGGGTCTCCGCGGCGGCGCTTGTGCAGGTGTTCAGCCCGAGCTCGCGGAACTCCAGCCCGGCCTCATGACACCCGTGCTCCCGGAGGGGGGGACGAGCAGGTGTTCAGCCCGAGCTCGCGGAACTGCAGCCCGGCCTCTGCTCCCACTTGCCCGGGCAGGGTTCCACGGCCCCGGGGACAGCTCCCGCCGCCCCGGACCCATAACGCCCGTGCTCCCGGGGGGAACACGGGACGTGCATTTAATTAATTCATCGCTGTTCCGCCGTGCAGCTCCACCGGGGGCGGGGGGGACGAGCAAGTGTTCAGCCCGAGCTCAGAACACTCGTGCACCCGGGGGGGGGGGGGGGGGGGGACGTGCATTTAATGAATTAATTAATGAATGAATGCCCTACCTGAAACGACAGCACCTGGCGTTTCGTATTAATCGCTGTTCACCCGGGACGCGGGGCCCCGGCGAACCGCCGTGCAGCTCCCCGCACTGGGCTCGTGTCCCAGGCATGCATCCCCCTGCCCTGGCCGCATCCATGGCCGGTGAAAAGGACGGAGCGTCCCAAAGCCCAGCATCCGACTGGGATGCAAGTGCCGTCCCACTCCCAAGCTCTCCCACTCGTCTCCAGCTCTCCCACTCTCCGTTGCAGGCACGCAGCTCCAGCTGTGGCCCATCAAAACTAGTGCGACTCGGGTTTAGAGTTAGGGTTAGGGTTTAGGGTTAGGGTCACACTCGTTTCCGTGCTAAAGGTCTTGTTTTGTAGCTCGCAGTAATACCTTTCCAGGCATACCTTGATTCAATTGATACCACCTGTGGTTATTTAAATATTCATTCAAAAAAAAAAAAAAAAAAACCTGAACGGGACGTTTTTTCGCCAAATGTAAACGAAACCTATTTAAGGTCGTTCTTTAGTGTAGCAGTCGAATAAAAACTCGAGCGCGGTGTTGTTTTGTAGCTTGCAATCATACCTATCCAACGATACCTCGTATGAGGTGGTAGCACCAGGGGTTCTTGAAATATTAATTTTAATGTGATTCCCATTGAAACGTATAGGCGTTTTCACCAAAAACGGAAAAACAGACACAATAACACGTGCCATTTAGCGCAGGTGTGGAATTACAACCCAGGAACGGTCTCGTTGTGTAGACGACACCCTTATCTGTATAACAATGCCCTACCTGAAACGATAGCACCGGGCGTTTCGTATTTATAGGGAAAATACGAATTTTGCACCAACCCGCAACTTGACGAGAATCCCATAGGCTAACATTGAAATCCACAAAACACAATTGCTTTTTTTGAATAAAAACTCTGTTTTTCAACGGATTGGTCTCAAATTTGGTACACAATTGCTACCTACTACCCTGATACAGGAACTGTTTGAATGGTTTCTCTAGCCCTTACTGTTCCAGAGAAATAATAAAAAAAAAAAAAAGAAGTGAATTTGCATCTGCCAGTAATCTTTTTATTTTTTTTCTTATCAATCAGTTTTTGCAGGATTCATTACAAGGCCACTGAATCCTGTTAGAGACTAATTCTCTGATACTACAGCCATTGAAATGGAGCTTCTATCTGGTCGCACAGCCGAGAAACACTTAAAAAGGTTCTGATCAAATGTGCTGCAATCTCTCGGTATGAGTCCATCTAAGGCAAGCTGCTGCATTTCAACCAAAAGCCCCATAAACCTGTGCTTCTACATTTATTATCTGCATATAATACAGGTACTCTGTAGCAATTTTCAGCCCCCTACCGCATTCGCTGATTCTTTGAGAGCCTGCCAAAGCTGTTACAAATGCCCCATAGGCTTAAAGCAGCGGTCGCCTTGGCTGAAGGGCAAAACAGCTGAATTGTGCAGGAATCGCTCTAAAAACCCTGGGCTCAGTTACAGGCTGTTAGTCTGATACTACAGCCCTTGGAATGGTGTTTCTACCTGCTTGCACGGCTTCAAAACTCTTCCAAATGTACTTTTTCAAGGGTCCTGCAGTGCACTTAGAAGTGGCATTGAAGGACAGGGGCAGCGTGGGAACCGAAAGGCCCAGCAACCTGTGCTTTTCCACCACTTATCTGCATGTCCTACAGGTACTCTGTAGCAATTTTCAGCCCCCTACCACATTCGCTGATTCTTTGAGAGCCTGCCAAAGCTGTTACAAATGCCCCATAGGCTTAAAGCAGCGGTCGCCTTAGTTGAATGGGAAAAAAGCTGAATTTTGTAGGAATCGCTCTAAAAACCCTGGGCTCAGTTACAGGCTGTTAGTCTGATACTACAGCCCTTGGAATGGTGTTTCTACCTGCTTGCACGGCTTCAAAACCCTTCCAAATGTACTTTTTCAAGGGGCCTGCAGTGCACTTAGAAGTGGCATTGAAGGACAGGGGCAGCGTGGGAACCGAAAGGCCCAGCAACCTGTGCTTTTCAACCACTTATCTGCATGTCCTACAGGTACTCTGTAGCAATTTTCAGCCCCCTACCACATTCGCTGATTCTTTGAGAGCCTGCCAAAATTGGCATCAAAACTCTTCGAAATGTACTTTTTCAAGTATTTGAATGGTTATCGACTCCACTTCTTAGGGGCTGCTGCCATCTACTGGTGGAAAATATTTATGACATCGGGGACCCAACGCAAATGCTGTTACTCTTATTTGAATTGCTAAAAAAAAAATCAGATTTCTGTAGGAATTCTTCTAAAAACACTGCAGGTGTTTTTAGAACTATCGAAAAACGCTCAAACAGGTGATGTACATGGTAATGGACACCAGGTGTGAAAGGGTTAAGGACAGGGGGGCCTCCGCAGCGCTTGTGCAGGTGTTCCCCCGAGCTCGCGGAACTGCAACACGGCCTCGTAACACCCGTGCACCCGGGGGGGGGGGCGTGCATTTAATTAATTAATGAATCGCTGTTCCGCCGTGCAGCTCCCCGGGGGCGGGGGGGGGACGAGCAGGTGTTCAGCCCGAGCTCATAACACCCGTGCACACGGGGGGGACGTGCAGGTATTTTTTTCCCCCCAGCAGACGGGGGTCCCGGCCTTACACTCGGGCAGCTCCCCGGGGAATGTTAGAGGTCGTCGCCCCCGCTGCTGAGGCGCTAAAGTATCCGACTGCCTGGAGCGCTAAAACCGGCTCCGATCGGTCAGCGGGGACCGCGGGGAGTGAGCCGTGAACACGGAGCGTCCCGCTGCTGCCTTCTCGCCGAGTCCGAAAATAGCCGAGAGTTAAGCCCCGCCCCCCGCTGCGTCTTCGGCAGACGTCCGCCACGTCACGTCGGACGGGCCTCTGGTCATGTGAATTGATTGTGACGTGACCAGAGCCCCGTCCGTCTTGAAGCGGCGAGATGCTGCCGAAGCCACGGAGGGGAGGGGGGGGGGGGGCTTAACTCTCGGCTATTTTCGCTGGCCTCCGGCGGGGCTGCTTCTAACGGGTCTCCGCGGCGGCGCTTGTGCAGGTGTTCAGCCCGAGCTCGCGGAACTCCAGCCCGGCCTCATGACACCCGTGCTCCCGGAGGGGGGGACGAGCAGGTGTTCAGCCCGAGCTCGCGGAACTGCAGCCCGGCCTCTGCTCCCACTTGCCCGGGCAGGGTTCCACGGCCCCGGGGACAGCTCCCGCCGCCCCGGACCCATAACGCCCGTGCTCCCGGGGGGAACACGGGACGTGCATTTAATTAATTCATCGCTGTTCCGCCGTGCAGCTCCACCGGGGGCGGGGGGGACGAGCAAGTGTTCAGCCCGAGCTCAGAACACTCGTGCACCCGGGGGGGGGGGGGGGGGGGACGTGCATTTAATGAATTAATGAATGAATGAATGCCCTACCTGAAACGACAGCACCTGGCGTTTCGTATTAATCGCTGTTCACCCGGGACGCGGGGCCCCGGCGAACCGCCGTGCAGCTCCCCGCACTGGGCTCGTGTCCCAGGCATGCATCCCCCTGCCCTGGCCGCATCCATGGCCGGTGAAAAGGACGGAGCGTCCCAAAGCCCAGCATCCGACTGGGATGCAAGTGCCGTCCCACTCCCAAGCTCTCCCACTCGTCTCCAGCTCTCCCACTCTCCGTTGCAGGCACGCAGCTCCAGCTGTGGCCCATCAAAACTAGTGCGACTCGGGTTTAGAGTTAGGGTTAGGGTTTAGGGTTAGGGTCACACTCGTTTCCGTGCTAAAGGTCTTGTTTTGTAGCTCGCAGTAATACCTTTCCAGGCATACCTTGATTCAATTGATACCACCTGTGGTTATTTAAATATTCATTCAAAAAAAAAAAAAAAAAAACCTGAACGGGACGTTTTTTCGCCAAATGTAAACGAAACCTATTTAAGGTCGTTCTTTAGTGTAGCAGTCGAATAAAAACTCGAGCGCGGTGTTGTTTTGTAGCTTGCAATCATACCTATCCAACGATACCTCGTATGAGGTGGTAGCACCAGGGGTTCTTGAAATATTAATTTTAATGTGATTCCCATTGAAACGTATAGGCGTTTTCACCAAAAACGGAAAAACAGACACAATAACACGTGCCATTTAGCGCAGGTGTGGAATTACAACCCAGGAACGGTCTCGTTGTGTAGACGACACCCTTATCTGTATAACAATGCCCTACCTGAAACGATAGCACCGGGCGTTTCGTATTTATAGGGAAAATACGAATTTTGCACCAACCCGCAACTTGACGAGAATCCCATAGGCTAACATTGAAATCCACAAAACACAATTGCTTTTTTTGAATAAAAACTCTGTTTTTCAACGGATTGGTCTCAAATTTGGTACACAATTGCTACCTACTACCCTGATACAGGAACTGTTTGAATGGTTTCTCTAGCCCTTACTGTTCCAGAGAAATAATAAAAAAAAAAAAAGAAGTGAATTTGCATCTGCCAGTAATCTTTTTATTTTTTTTCTTATCAATCAGTTTTTGCAGGATTCATTACAAGGCCACTGAATCCTGTTAGAGACTAATTCTCTGATACTACAGCCATTGAAATGGAGCTTCTATCTGGTCGCACAGCCGAGAAACACTTAAAAAGGTTCTGATCAAATGTGCTGCAATCTCTCGGTATGAGTCCATCTAAGGCAAGCTGCTGCATTTCAACCAAAAGCCCCATAAACCTGTGCTTCTACATTTATTATCTGCATATAATACAGGTACTCTGTAGCAATTTTCAGCCCCCTACCGCATTCGCTGATTCTTTGAGAGCCTGCCAAAGCTGTTACAAATGCCCCATAGGCTTAAAGCAGCGGTCGCCTTGGCTGAAGGGCAAAACAGCTGAATTGTGCAGGAATCGCTCTAAAAACCCTGGGCTCAGTTACAGGCTGTTAGTCTGATACTACAGCCCTTGGAATGGTGTTTCTACCTGCTTGCACGGCTTCAAAACTCTTCCAAATGTACTTTTTCAAGGGTCCTGCAGTGCACTTAGAAGTGGCATTGAAGGACAGGGGCAGCGTGGGAACCGAAAGGCCCAGCAACCTGTGCTTTTCCACCACTTATCTGCATGTCCTACAGGTACTCTGTAGCAATTTTCAGCCCCCTACCACATTCGCTGATTCTTTGAGAGCCTGCCAAAGCTGTTACAAATGCCCCATAGGCTTAAAGCAGCGGTCGCCTTAGTTGAATGGGAAAAAAGCTGAATTTTGTAGGAATCGCTCTAAAAACCCTGGGCTCAGTTACAGGCTGTTAGTCTGATACTACAGCCCTTGGAATGGTGTTTCTACCTGCTTGCACGGCTTCAAAACCCTTCCAAATGTACTTTTTCAAGGGGCCTGCAGTGCACTTAGAAGTAGCATTGAAGGACAGGGGCAGCGTGGGAACCGAAAGGCCCAGCAACCTGTGCTTTTCAACCACTTATCTGCATGTCCTACAGGTACTCTGTAGCAATTTTCAGCCCCCTACCACATTCGCTGATTCTTTGAGAGCCTGCCAAAATTGGCATCAAAACTCTTCGAAATGTACTTTTTCAAGTATTTGAATGGTTATCGACTCCACTTCTTAGGGGCTGCTGCCATCTACTGGTGGAAAATATTTATGACATCGGGGACCCAACGCAAATGCTGTTACTCTTATTTGAATTGCTAAAAAAAAAATCAGATTTCTGTAGGAATTCTTCTAAAAACACTGCAGGTGTTTTTAGAACTATCGAAAAACGCTCAAACAGGTGATGTACATGGTAATGGACACCAGGTGTGAAAGGGTTAAGGACAGGGGGGCCTCCGCAGCGCTTGTGCAGGTGTTCCCCCGAGCTCGCGGAACTGCAACACGGCCTCGTAACACCCGTGCACCCGGGGGGGGGGGCGTGCATTTAATTAATTAATGAATCGCTGTTCCGCCGTGCAGCTCCCCGGGGGCGGGGGGGGGACGAGCAGGTGTTCAGCCCGAGCTCATAACACCCGTGCACACGGGGGGGACGTGCAGGTATTTTTTTCCCCCCAGCAGACGGGGGTCCCGGCCTTACACTCGGGCAGCTCCCCGGGGAATGTTAGAGGTCGTCGCCCCCGCTGCTGAGGCGCTAAAGTATCCGACTGCCTGGAGCGCTAAAACCGGCTCCGATCGGTCAGCGGGGACCGCGGGGAGTGAGCCGTGAACACGGAGCGTCCCGCTGCTGCCTTCTCGCCGAGTCCGAAAATAGCCGAGAGTTAAGCCCCTCCCCTCCGTGTCTTCGGCAGACTTCGGCCACGTCACGTCGGACGGGCCTCTGGTCATGTGAATTGATTGTGACGTGACCAGAGCCCCGTCCGTCTTGAAGCGGCGAGATGCTGCCGAAGCCACGGAGGGGAGGGGGGGGGGGGGCTTAACTCTCGGCTATTTTCGCTGGCCTCCGGCGGGGCTGCTTCTAACGGGTCTCCGCGGCGGCGCTTGTGCAGGTGTTCAGCCCGAGCTCGCGGAACTCCAGCCCGGCCTCATGACACCCGTGCTCCCGGAGGGGGGGACGAGCAGGTGTTCAGCCCGAGCTCGCGGAACTGCAGCCCGGCCTCTGCTCCCACTTGCCCGGGCAGGGTTCCACGGCCCCGGGGACAGCTCCCGCCGCCCCGGACCCATAACGCCCGTGCTCCCGGGGGGAACACGGGACGTGCATTTAATTAATTCATCGCTGTTCCGCCGTGCAGCTCCACCGGGGGCGGGGGGGACGAGCAAGTGTTCAGCCCGAGCTCAGAACACTCGTGCACCCGGGGGGGGACGTGCATTTAATGAATGAATTAATGAATGAATGCCCTACCTGAAACGACAGCACCTGGCGTTTCGTATTAATCGCTGTTCACCCGGGACGCGGGGCCCCGGCGAACCGCCGTGCAGCTCCCCGCACTGGGCTCGTGTCCCAGGCATGCATCCCCCTGCCCTGGCCGCATCCATGGCCGGTGAAAAGGACGGAGCGTCCCAAAGCCCAGCATCCGACTGGGATGCAAGTGCCGTCCCACTCCCAAGCTCTCCCACTCGTCTCCAGCTCTCCCACTCTCCGTTGCAGGCACGCAGCTCCAGCTGTGGCCCATCAAAACTAGTGCGACTCGGGTTTAGAGTTAGGGTTAGGGTTTAGGGTTAGGGTCACACTCGTTTCCGTGCTAAAGGTCTTGTTTTGTAGCTCGCAGTAATACCTTTCCAGGCATACCTTGATTCAATTGATACCACCTGTGGTTATTTAAATATTCATTCAAAAAAAAAAAAAAAAAAACCTGAACGGGACGTTTTTTCGCCAAATGTAAACGAAACCTATTTAAGGTCGTTCTTTAGTGTAGCAGTCGAATAAAAACTCGAGCGCGGTGTTGTTTTGTAGCTTGCAATCATACCTATCCAACGATACCTCGTATGAGGTGGTAGCACCAGGGGTTCTTGAAATATTAATTTTAATGTGATTCCCATTGAAACGTATAGGCGTTTTCACCAAAAACGGAAAAACAGACACAATAACACGTGCCATTTAGCGCAGGTGTGGAATTACAACCCAGGAACGGTCTCGTTGTGTAGACGACACCCTTATCTGTATAACAATGCCCTACCTGAAACGATAGCACCGGGCGTTTCGTATTTATAGGGAAAATACGAATTTTGCACCAACCCGCAACTTGACGAGAATCCCATAGGCTAACATTGAAATCCACAAAACACAATTGCTTTTTTTGAATAAAAACTCTGTTTTTCAACGGATTGGTCTCAAATTTGGTACACAATTGCTACCTACTACCCTGATACAGGAACTGTTTGAATGGTTTCTCTAGCCCTTACTGTTCCAGAGAAATAATAAAAAAAAAAAAAAGAAGTGAATTTGCATCTGCCAGTAATCTTTTTATTTTTTTTCTTATCAATCAGTTTTTGCAGGATTCATTACAAGGCCACTGAATCCTGTTAGAGACTAATTCTCTGATACTACAGCCATTGAAATGGAGCTTCTATCTGGTCGCACAGCCGAGAAACACTTAAAAAGGTTCTGATCAAATGTGCTGCAATCTCTCGGTATGAGTCCATCTAAGGCAAGCTGCTGCATTTCAACCAAAAGCCCCATAAACCTGTGCTTCTACATTTATTATCTGCATATAATACAGGTACTCTGTAGCAATTTTCAGCCCCCTACCGCATTCGCTGATTCTTTGAGAGCCTGCCAAAGCTGTTACAAATGCCCCATAGGCTTAAAGCAGCGGTCGCCTTGGCTGAAGGGCAAAACAGCTGAATTGTGCAGGAATCGCTCTAAAAACCCTGGGCTCAGTTACAGGCTGTTAGTCTGATACTACAGCCCTTGGAATGGTGTTTCTACCTGCTTGCACGGCTTCAAAACTCTTCCAAATGTACTTTTTCAAGGGTCCTGCAGTGCACTTAGAAGTGGCATTGAAGGACAGGGGCAGCGTGGGAACCGAAAGGCCCAGCAACCTGTGCTTTTCCACCACTTATCTGCATGTCCTACAGGTACTCTGTAGCAATTTTCAGCCCCCTACCACATTCGCTGATTCTTTGAGAGCCTGCCAAAGCTGTTACAAATGCCCCATAGGCTTAAAGCAGCGGTCGCCTTAGTTGAATGGGAAAAAAGCTGAATTTTGTAGGAATCGCTCTAAAAACCCTGGGCTCAGTTACAGGCTGTTAGTCTGATACTACAGCCCTTGGAATGGTGTTTCTACCTGCTTGCACGGCTTCAAAACCCTTCCAAATGTACTTTTTCAAGGGGCCTGCAGTGCACTTAGAAGTGGCATTGAAGGACAGGGGCAGCGTGGGAACCGAAAGGCCCAGCAACCTGTGCTTTTCAACCACTTATCTGCATGTCCTACAGGTACTCTGTAGCAATTTTCAGCCCCCTACCACATTCGCTGATTCTTTGAGAGCCTGCCAAAATTGGCATCAAAACTCTTCGAAATGTACTTTTTCAAGTATTTGAATGGTTATCGACTCCACTTCTTAGGGGCTGCTGCCATCTACTGGTGGAAAATATTTATGACATCGGGGACCCAACGCAAATGCTGTTACTCTTATTTGAATTGCTAAAAAAAAAATCAGATTTCTGTAGGAATTCTTCTAAAAACACTGCAGGTGTTTTTAGAACTATCGAAAAACGCTCAAACAGGTGATGTACATGGTAATGGACACCAGGTGTGAAAGGGTTAAGGACAGGGGGGCCTCCGCAGCGCTTGTGCAGGTGTTCCCCCGAGCTCGCGGAACTGCAACACGGCCTCGTAACACCCGTGCACCCGGGGGGGGGGGCGTGCATTTAATTAATTAATGAATCGCTGTTCCGCCGTGCAGCTCCCCGGGGGCGGGGGGGGGGACGAGCAGGTGTTCAGCCCGAGCTCATAACACCCGTGCACACGGGGGGGACGTGCAGGTATTTTTTTCCCCCCAGCAGACGGGGGTCCCGGCCTTACACTCGGGCAGCTCCCCGGGGAATGTTAGAGGTCGTCGCCCCCGCTGCTGAGGCGCTAAAGTATCCGACTGCCTGGAGCGCTAAAACCGGCTCCGATCGGTCAGCGGGGACCGCGGGGAGTGAGCCGTGAACACGGAGCGTCCCGCTGCTGCCTTCTCGCCGAGTCCGAAAATAGCCGAGAGTTAAGCCCCTCCCCTCCGTGTCTTCGGCAGACTTCGGCCACGTCACGTCGGACGGGCCTCTGGTCATGTGAATTGATTGTGACGTGACCAGAGCCCCGTCCGTCTTGAAGCGGCGAGATGCTGCCGAAGCCACGGAGGGGAGGGGGGGGGGGGGCTTAACTCTCGGCTATTTTCGCTGGCCTCCGGCGGGGCTGCTTCTAACGGGTCTCCGCGGCGGCGCTTGTGCAGGTGTTCAGCCCGAGCTCGCGGAACTCCAGCCCGGCCTCATGACACCCGTGCTCCCGGAGGGGGGGACGAGCAGGTGTTCAGCCCGAGCTCGCGGAACTGCAGCCCGGCCTCTGCTCCCACTTGCCCGGGCAGGGTTCCACGGCCCCGGGGACAGCTCCCGCCGCCCCGGACCCATAACGCCCGTGCTCCCGGGGGGAACACGGGACGTGCATTTAATTAATTCATCGCTGTTCCGCCGTGCAGCTCCACCGGGGGCGGGGGGGACGAGCAAGTGTTCAGCCCGAGCTCAGAACACTCGTGCACCCGGGGGGGGACGTGCATTTAATGAATGAATTAATGAATGAATGCCCTACCTGAAACGACAGCACCTGGCGTTTCGTATTAATCGCTGTTCACCCGGGACGCGGGGCCCCGGCGAACCGCCGTGCAGCTCCCCGCACTGGGCTCGTGTCCCAGGCATGCATCCCCCTGCCCTGGCCGCATCCATGGCCGGTGAAAAGGACGGAGCGTCCCAAAGCCCAGCATCCGACTGGGATGCAAGTGCCGTCCCACTCCCAAGCTCTCCCACTCGTCTCCAGCTCTCCCACTCTCCGTTGCAGGCACGCAGCTCCAGCTGTGGCCCATCAAAACTAGTGCGACTCGGGTTTAGAGTTAGGGTTAGGGTTTAGGGTTAGGGTCACACTCGTTTCCGTGCTAAAGGTCTTGTTTTGTAGCTCGCAGTAATACCTTTCCAGGCATACCTTGATTCAATTGATACCACCTGTGGTTATTTAAATATTCATTCAAAAAAAAAAAAAAAAAAAACCTGAACGGGACGTTTTTTCGCCAAATGTAAACGAAACCTATTTAAGGTCGTTCTTTAGTGTAGCAGTCGAATAAAAACTCGAGCGCGGTGTTGTTTTGTAGCTTGCAATCATACCTATCCAACGATACCTCGTATGAGGTGGTAGCACCAGGGGTTCTTGAAATATTAATTTTAATGTGATTCCCATTGAAACGTATAGGCGTTTTCACCAAAAACGGAAAAACAGACACAATAACACGTGCCATTTAGCGCAGGTGTGGAATTACAACCCAGGAACGGTCTCGTTGTGTAGACGACACCCTTATCTGTATAACAATGCCCTACCTGAAACGATAGCACCGGGCGTTTCGTATTTATAGGGAAAATACGAATTTTGCACCAACCCGCAACTTGACGAGAATCCCATAGGCTAACATTGAAATCCACAAAACACAATTGCTTTTTTTGAATAAAAACTCTGTTTTTCAACGGATTGGTCTCAAATTTGGTACACAATTGCTACCTACTACCCTGATACAGGAACTGTTTGAATGGTTTCTCTAGCCCTTACTGTTCCAGAGAAATAATAAAAAAAAAAAAAAGAAGTGAATTTGCATCTGCCAGTAATCTTTTTATTTTTTTTCTTATCAATCAGTTTTTGCAGGATTCATTACAAGGCCACTGAATCCTGTTAGAGACTAATTCTCTGATACTACAGCCATTGAAATGGAGCTTCTATCTGGTCGCACAGCCGAGAAACACTTAAAAAGGTTCTGATCAAATGTGCTGCAATCTCTCGGTATGAGTCCATCTAAGGCAAGCTGCTGCATTTCAACCAAAAGCCCCATAAACCTGTGCTTCTACATTTATTATCTGCATATAATACAGGTACTCTGTAGCAATTTTCAGCCCCCTACCGCATTCGCTGATTCTTTGAGAGCCTGCCAAAGCTGTTACAAATGCCCCATAGGCTTAAAGCAGCGGTCGCCTTGGCTGAAGGGCAAAACAGCTGAATTGTGCAGGAATCGCTCTAAAAACCCTGGGCTCAGTTACAGGCTGTTAGTCTGATACTACAGCCCTTGGAATGGTGTTTCTACCTGCTTGCACGGCTTCAAAACTCTTCCAAATGTACTTTTTCAAGGGTCCTGCAGTGCACTTAGAAGTGGCATTGAAGGACAGGGGCAGCGTGGGAACCGAAAGGCCCAGCAACCTGTGCTTTTCCACCACTTATCTGCATGTCCTACAGGTACTCTGTAGCAATTTTCAGCCCCCTACCACATTCGCTGATTCTTTGAGAGCCTGCCAAAGCTGTTACAAATGCCCCATAGGCTTAAAGCAGCGGTCGCCTTAGTTGAATGGGAAAAAAGCTGAATTTTGTAGGAATCGCTCTAAAAACCCTGGGCTCAGTTACAGGCTGTTAGTCTGATACTACAGCCCTTGGAATGGTGTTTCTACCTGCTTGCACGGCTTCAAAACCCTTCCAAATGTACTTTTTCAAGGGGCCTGCAGTGCACTTAGAAGTGGCATTGAAGGACAGGGGCAGCGTGGGAACCGAAAGGCCCAGCAACCTGTGCTTTTCAACCACTTATCTGCATGTCCTACAGGTACTCTGTAGCAATTTTCAGCCCCCTACCACATTCGCTGATTCTTTGAGAGCCTGCCAAAATTGGCATCAAAACTCTTCGAAATGTACTTTTTCAAGTATTTGAATGGTTATCGACTCCACTTCTTAGGGGCTGCTGCCATCTACTGGTGGAAAATATTTATGACATCGGGGACCCAACGCAAATGCTGTTACTCTTATTTGAATTGCTAAAAAAAAAATCAGATTTCTGTAGGAATTCTTCTAAAAACACTGCAGGTGTTTTTAGAACTATCGAAAAACGCTCAAACAGGTGATGTACATGGTAATGGACACCAGGTGTGAAAGGGTTAAGGACAGGGGGGCCTCCGCAGCGCTTGTGCAGGTGTTCCCCCGAGCTCGCGGAACTGCAACACGGCCTCGTAACACCCGTGCACCCGGGGGGGGGGGCGTGCATTTAATTAATTAATGAATCGCTGTTCCGCCGTGCAGCTCCCCGGGGGCGGGGGGGGGACGAGCAGGTGTTCAGCCCGAGCTCATAACACCCGTGCACACGGGGGGGACGTGCAGGTATTTTTTTCCCCCCAGCAGACGGGGGTCCCGGCCTTACACTCGGGCAGCTCCCCGGGGAATGTTAGAGGTCGTCGCCCCCGCTGCTGAGGCGCTAAAGTATCCGACTGCCTGGAGCGCTAAAACCGGCTCCGATCGGTCAGCGGGGACCGCGGGGAGTGAGCCGTGAACACGGAGCGTCCCGCTGCTGCCTTCTCGCCGAGTCCGAAAATAGCCGAGAGTTAAGCCCCGCCCCCCGCTGCGTCTTCGGCAGACGTCCGCCACGTCACGTCGGACGGGCCTCTGGTCATGTGAATTGATTGTGACGTGACCAGAGCCCCGTCCGTCTTGAAGCGGCGAGATGCTGCCGAAGCCACGGAGGGGAGGGGGGGGGGGGGCTTAACTCTCGGCTATTTTCGCTGGCCTCCGGCGGGGCTGCTTCTAACGGGTCTCCGCGGCGGCGCTTGTGCAGGTGTTCAGCCCGAGCTCGCGGAACTCCAGCCCGGCCTCATGACACCCGTGCTCCCGGAGGGGGGGACGAGCAGGTGTTCAGCCCGAGCTCGCGGAACTGCAGCCCGGCCTCTGCTCCCACTTGCCCGGGCAGGGTTCCACGGCCCCGGGGACAGCTCCCGCCGCCCCGGACCCATAACGCCCGTGCTCCCGGGGGGAACACGGGACGTGCATTTAATTAATTCATCGCTGTTCCGCCGTGCAGCTCCACCGGGGGCGGGGGGGACGAGCAAGTGTTCAGCCCGAGCTCAGAACACTCGTGCACCCGGGGGGGGACGTGCATTTAATGAATGAATTAATGAATGAATGCCCTACCTGAAACGACAGCACCTGGCGTTTCGTATTAATCGCTGTTCACCCGGGACGCGGGGCCCCGGCGAACCGCCGTGCAGCTCCCCGCACTGGGCTCGTGTCCCAGGCATGCATCCCCCTGCCCTGGCCGCATCCATGGCCGGTGAAAAGGACGGAGCGTCCCAAAGCCCAGCATCCGACTGGGATGCAAGTGCCGTCCCACTCCCAAGCTCTCCCACTCGTCTCCAGCTCTCCCACTCTCCGTTGCAGGCACGCAGCTCCAGCTGTGGCCCATCAAAACTAGTGCGACTCGGGTTTAGAGTTAGGGTTAGGGTTTAGGGTTAGGGTCACACTCGTTTCCGTGCTAAAGGTCTTGTTTTGTAGCTCGCAGTAATACCTTTCCAGGCATACCTTGATTCAATTGATACCACCTGTGGTTATTTAAATATTCATTCAAAAAAAAAAAAAAAAAAACTGAACGGGACGTTTTTTCGCCAAATGTAAACGAAACCTATTTAAGGTCGTTCTTTAGTGTAGCAGTCGAATAAAAACTCGAGCGCGGTGTTGTTTTGTAGCTTGCAATCATACCTATCCAACGATACCTCGTATGAGGTGGTAGCACCAGGGGTTCTTGAAATATTAATTTTAATGTGATTCCCATTGAAACGTATAGGCGTTTTCACCAAAAACGGAAAAACAGACACAATAACACGTGCCATTTAGCGCAGGTGTGGAATTAAAACCCAGGAA
>NW_026707597.1:0-23767 GCF_902713425.1 Acipenser ruthenus
GTTCTGTGAAATAACTTTACTCTTAATTCGGTTCAAAACTATATCACATTTTAAAAGAGTAATTTCACCTAGAGTAATAAAGAAATGCTTCATAAGAACAGTGTTATGATGGGGGTGGAGTGGGTTTTCTTCATCCGAAGCAACTTGTACTCACCTACCTACAGCAGAAGGCCTGCTATTTAGCAGGGAAGTTATAAAATTGGCTTATTTATGTAAAATAAGCCAATTTTTATGTAACATGTAAAAATCATCAAAGCCACCATGATATTGATTCTGACACCTTAAGAACTAATAAAGTTCAGACCAAGTTTTATGTCAATTGGACGTGGTTCTCATCATAGAGCTGAACCCTAAGTGTGACAAACAGGCTGTACTGTATGTACATCTGCGACCGCTATATCCCTGTTTCCAGGGATATGCAGTGGCTAAAAATAAAACAAGTCCATGTGCTGTCAAAGAGTTTCTGACATGCTGATTCCCCCAAACTGCTCCATTGCTTGGTTGAAGAAGTGGAGCAGTAAGAGGCTGTGTGGCAGAGCTGCTGACTTGCAGCTACACGACACACATCTTTGAGCCACTGAGGAAAGTGTGTCACCTCAATCGGAGTTTGGCAGGCTTATAATACACATCAAAACCTCAACTGCCTAATTATTGGAAGATGAGTGAGTAACAGCTAATACATTTTGAAAAATGGCACACTACCAACATATTTAGGATCTTTTCTACCTGAACCAAAAGACTTCATTTCCATAAAATGACCTTGGATGAGGCTAGAAAAAAGCTTTTACTGTCATGTGTTAGACATTACATTACGATTACATTTAGAGAAAGTGTTGGAACACACTTGAGTAAAACTCATATAAAATGCTGCCCTGTTCCAAGTAAAGGCAAAAAAATATTGTATTCTTGTATTTCAGTAATATTGGATTTCAAAGTATCCTGCAAACACACGTGCACGGACAGTGAAAAAACATCATAAAAAAACTTCAGAAAATCGCTGATGAGATTCTGCTCTGGTAAATGCTCAAGACACATTCAATGCTTATCCTTAAATTTGCCATTAAAGTAAAGCTAAGCAGTTCAAACTGTAGGAGCGCAGCAGTGTATGAGAAGCAGTGCTCAGAATGCTGACCCTACTGTCTGAGGAAATGCTACGAAGGTTAATAGTCATTGCAGTTGGAAAACGCACAATTAAATAGTTTGGTAAGATATTTCTTATTCAGTAACTGTAGCTCGGGCATATAAGCTTTACACGCAGCATTAACATTGAAGCACCTTGTTCCTACAGTCTGCTGAGCATTCTTCCATTCGTGTAATAGCTAAATCAAAATGGAGCTGATTTATAGGTACTGCATGCTCCAAATGTCAAGCATGAAATGGTCACAGGACTAATTTGTTATCGCTAATAAATGGACTGAAAATATTATAACATGTGAAGTGACATTTTACTGTATGTACATAACATGTATATAAAATAACCAGTGAGTGTAATAAGCAATTAATGCTAGTTAAGAAGTTGGTACTTCAAACACTTTCAAGACTACAGCTGCAATTTACTGAAACGCTGAGTTGAGTTTTTAGCCTTTTCCTGCTCCTCGCTGGAATGAAGCTGGAAGACAAAAGGGACACGGACAGCAAAGTGGTAAGGGAATGCTATGCTGGAACTGGATCATGGCTGATCCAAAGTGGTAAGGGAATGCTATGCTGGAACTGGATCATGGCTGATCCAAAGTGGTAAGGGAATGCTATGCTGGAACTGGATCATGGCTGATCCAAAGTGGTAAGGGAATGCTATGCTGGAACTGGATCATGGCTGATCCAAAGTGGTAAGGGAATGCTATGCTGGAACTGGATCATGGCTGATCCAAAGTGGTGAGGGAATGCTATGCTGGAACTGGATCATGGCTGATCCAAAGTGGTGAGGGAATGCTATGCTGGAACTGAATCATGGCTGATCCAAAGTGGTAAGGGAATGCTATGCTGGAACTGGATCATGGCTGATCCAAAGTCACAGGTGGAGGAGAGAAGGGTAAAACCTCCATGCACATCAGCAAGCACCGATGCCTTTGATAAACATCGTTAGTACATCGGGACTTGGTAACCAATAGAACAATCAATCAAAGAGGTTAAAACTAGAAAGTATAATGTGATTAAAAGAAGACAGCACTGAATTGCTGAAAGCAACGGGGTACACCAGTATGAATGTAAATGCTAGAAAACTACATCTGCATGTGAGAGGTCAGGTATTCAAAGTCACATGTCAAAGTAAATTATATTCTTTAACTCTCTTATTAAGTTTGTGCTGTATACTTAAAACCCATTCACTCTATTCATCTGTATCTGTGCCAGGTGGTAATTATCCCACAATAAGAACTTGTGATATCCATTTATGTGCAGTCGCAAGTGACTGGTGACACATAGGGGTAAGCCATTGCTGTCCTCTGTGACATCTGAAAGGCAGCAATCAAAATGCAGAATAAGCTGAATGCGTCAAGAGTAAGCTGTATTGACCAGAACACTGCACAAGGAGTCACTCATTATTATGTTCACAAAGTACTGGCAGTGTGGCTATTTATTATATTACGAATACAACTATCCTTAAAACTGGCCACATGATGTACCTCTGACAAGACACGTGATGACCATGAAAGAGTTTGCTCAATGCATTTGCACAAGAATAGGTTCATGCGATTATTACAATTTTATGAGAAATGTGAACTTTACTACTTGTACCCTGCATCTCTACAACCTAAAGTCTCCCACACCTGTTTTTGTTGCTTGATATCCATTCAGAAATAAGAGTTATCGCCTGCTGGTGACAGTGCTTGCTCCCGAAGCTGCAGGCTAACATAATAACTTCTCGGCGTAGCTCC
Organism: Acipenser ruthenus; assembly: GCF_902713425.1. Taxonomy (NCBI): domain Eukaryota; kingdom Metazoa; phylum Chordata; class Actinopteri; order Acipenseriformes; family Acipenseridae; genus Acipenser; species Acipenser ruthenus. Next base: position 2,874 of record NW_026707597.1, read on the forward strand.
CTGTGAGGGAGAAAAAAACACATTTCAATTAAGAGCTCCTCGTAATGTGTGGCGCTAATTGCAAAGACAGAGTTGAATTAAGAAGAAAGAAAGTACTCAGTCTGATAAGTGGCTTGCGCAACAGAGCCATTCACAGCACTTGTGGGCCAGCCAAGCTTGTGATACATTGAGGCAACTTGCTTCAATATGTATTCCTGTTAAGAGACACAAATCACAGAATCAGTTAAATTGTGGTACAACCAAGTGGGGTTGCATACAGAATCCTAGAAAAAGTGCTCGATCACATCTGAGATGGAGCCTCTAATGCTCCGCACTTCGTCAGGGGTTGATGATTTGCACAGTACGGATGGTAACAGGTATAAAAGGTCAAGCCACAGCTGATACAGCCCAGTTTGAAGCCACGCCTCGAAGGTGAAAGCTGTCTGACAGTCTGAACGAGGTGTAATAGTCGGGCGCCATATTAGTGGGACGAGCAATGGGGACACCTGTGAGCTAACCACATACCCAAAAACAACTGTGTGGAATGGGATTTTGCAGTGGAAGGACAAGGGGAAAACATCACTTGCAGCTAGAACAGGCTGACCAAAGAAAATCACTGCCAGGGAACTGTCAAGTCAAACAGGCACACATTGAGGATATTGAGCAGTCTTGTAGAGGGACTTCAATGACAGGTTTCTAATGGAATTCACACTGGCCCTACACTAAATGTGTTTCAATGGGTAGTGGACCAACATTGTTTTTACAAGGACACTCTACAATATAAGAACCAGTGCAGATAATTATTTTCAGATTTATAGGAAAATATACTTTGGGGTGAGATATTTGTCTGTTTATTTTGGTGACATTGAGCTGTTACCTCATTTTCAGGCCACATGTAATGTAATAGATAATAATAATAATAATAATAATAATAATAATAATAATAATAATAATAATAATAATAATAATAATAATAATATTGCAAAGTTGCTCTTTCCTTAATAACGAGTTCTGCCTTTTCAGTATTAACAATGTGTGTAATTCACCTACACTAAAGATGCTGTATTCTTCTGTGCGGTCCAGCAGTTTGTCAAGATGATAGAGCACACGACTGGCTGCGTGCCAGGGCAGAAACTCCTTCTCTTGAGAAAGGTAGCGCACTATCTCAAGAGGAATGTTCTGGGGCAAGTATCCAGCCCTGTAAGGATAGAAAGCTACAAGGTCACATCACCAAACAAAAAAGAATCATAATATATAATAATAGAAAGGGAAATGTATACAGTATATTTTCGTTAAAGAAGCTTGACGTTATATTCTTCTCATATAACGGAATCCACTCTTAATCCACATGCTTCTTTGTAGTCTGACAATGAAAAGTAGACATTTTAAAATAAATAATAATACCAAAAAAATGTATAACTTATTGCCATCAGTAATGTTGTCAAAGTGCTGACAAGCTCAATTAAAAGCAACAGCAACACTAATTTCAGCCATATGTGGAGCAATCTCTCAGAATCTTCCAAATATAATTGGAAAAACTCCCAGGTATATGATTCAGAACTGAATTCAAGATTTTTTGTTAGTGATTTTTGCTAGTCACAATTTTGTGGATCTACGGAGACAGACACAGGGGTTGAGAACTACCATCTCCTCTAAAGTAAAGCACCTCTGTGACCTCATTTACCCTTGATTCAATGAAGGATTCCAGCCCAGAAGGAGAAGTCTCCACCATCACCACAACCACACACTGTCTCCTATCAAATTAGTACAGCACAGAATCCAGAACCAGGGGGCACAGTTGAAGATTTAGTGGAGACAGAGTGGTGAGGGTATGGAATGGGTTACTCAGCCACCTTGTTGATGCTTGGGATCCTCAAGACCCCACTTGACAAAGTTTTGGGAACAGGGTGAGCACTAATGAGCCAAATCTTCTCCTTAGTAAATGTTCTTATGTTCTACTGTTAAGAACCTACCATAGGTTTGGTTATTTAACAAGATTAGAATCCACGGTATGAATGGAACAGCTTTCATTAACTAGGAGGTTTCTGTTTCTCCTGCTGTTGTTTCACAGTTTCCCAGCATTGAGGTAGAGAGGGCAGGAGAGGCCACTCATTTGAGCATTCGTCATCTTGGACCACTGTATCTACCCTCAAATAGCTAAATAACATTGAGCAGCTGGTCTTTCCCATGTAAAGAAACCTCTACAGCAATCTTATTGCCATACATTTTCACTAAGCAGCATTAAGGTGTATGTTATATGCTCACCTACAGTATGTTCATTGTAATAGAGATTGGCAAATGAGTGTTCAGAATTCAAATCCAGCCTAAGACAGCATTAACTCATGAGTCGAGGATTTGGACTTACTTCCTTTATTTGCACTAAAGAGAGGCTGTCAGATTAGAATAACAGTCAGAGGATTCCATCTTAAATGAACAGCTGAGCTGCAGTATCTGGACATTAAAGGGTTAACAGGAGGATGATTGCTCAAAGACTACCAATTTAACCATCATTTTTGCAATTGACCTCAGTCACTCTAAAAATGATCTCCTACTTGGGTTGCCATGAAACAGCAATCACAGCTGCACTGTTATAATACGCAACTCTCATCTTTAATGAGTGCAGTTGTTACAAGTAATAAAAAAAATAAAACAGCATCAAACTTTGTTGCTGTTGTTTTGTTTTTTCTACTTGAACAAAATGATGCATCAAACTTAAATTGAACAGCTTTTCACATAGCTTAGGAAAGGACTGACATCTGTTTCATTCCAGAGTGCTCTACATAGGGAGCCTGGTAGCAGTCAAAACTAACTCATAGCGCAATATGTTCATGGACGACACGCTGCAGGCAAAGCTGTCAAATGGGGTTTTGTGTGGTTCCGTTTTGGAGTGTCAGTTAAATGAAGGTACCATATGCTGGACAGAGGTACAAAACACTAGCATGGGTTTACAATACTGTTAAGTGTCAAAGTATGGCAGAGAACAAAAACAAGCAAGCTGCTGTTATAAACACCTATGTGAACAATTAGCATGCTTGATTCTGTTTTGAACATAATAAACATTTCAATGGGATACAAAATCTGTGACACAAAATAACACACAAAAAAGGAAAATGAAATCAGTTGTGTTGCCTTTGTCATCTTAAAAGAAGGATTGGCATGGTGTGAGTGCATGCAGGAACAAACACGAAGCCAAAGCAGTGAAGTATGCATAGAAGCATTAGCAAACAGTGCAGTGCTTATAGTCCAGCCCCTATAACAAACATCTGGGCCATGGCAGAAAAAATGAATTTTGCTTAAATATCAGGAGGCAAAAAAAAAACAAAACAAGGGACACTGTACAAAAAAAATCTGCTAGATTTAACTTGCTGTAAATATTGCACTACTTAAAACTTGGAATGTTTTCAGTAATGTAATGTCTAGGAAAATGTTTTGCAGATTCAATGGCTCAAACAGCTTTTGTTCTCTACTTAAGTAGAAAAAAAGCAGAAAAATAACCAGCAATGTGCTGCACCGCTGAAACTCTTCAGAATACACACCGTACCTGGCAAGATTAAACACATCGTCGATGAGGGCTGCGCGGTTACCAACGGAAATCACCTGGAAGCATCAATCACAAGCTGTTTAGTGTAAACAGAGAATAGCAGGGGGTCCACAGAGAAGAGATTAAAAAATAAAATGGTACAAGAACAAAAAGAAAATCCGTTACCTCAGGGTTCCTCATCAGCTGTTCAATTAAAAGTCTCCAGTTTCTGAGATCATAGTTTACCCTGAAGTATCCGGTTTGGTTTATGTTTCCAAGCAACCAACTCCCATCATCCACTGAGCCGATTTTGTGGGATTCTAAAAATAAAGAGCAATGTATAACACGTTTTAAACTTGCACATGTAATTTTGCAAGTTATTTATCCATTCTCCATTCATGCAATGTATTTACAGTGTTGATTATGGTTAACCATGGTTTGTACTATGCTTGAATATGCTTACCTGTGCTGTGCCATGAGTTCACAATGGCTTTACTTTGCTTTACTGCATTTGGTATGCCATAGTAAACTTTTATTAGGGTACGTATGGACCCCGTAAAGATTCAGGATTATTAATGTTTTCCTACATCTCCACATGGAAGTGTGGACATGTTCAAAATATATTCATGTGAAAGCCTTTTGAACATGCTCACCGATTCATTACACCTCAAATTACACACGTTTTATGTGAAAATCGACCTACAGCTCTGGCCAAAAGTTTTGCACCACCTATAATTTTAGGATTGAGACATAATAAAACACAAAAAACTATATTTTATTTAACATCAGTTTCTTTATAATTAAAGAAACTACAAAATGATAATGCAAAAGTCTACCGGAAGCCATGTTAGATTTCGAAAGGTCACATTTTTCAATTTTTGTCAGTTTGTCAAGTATATGGAAAAAACTACAAAGCGGTATGTAATTCAATATGTTAACGTAACATTATTCAGTAGGTTTCATTCAACTTTCTGAAGCAAAATTAGTTAATTGTATAGGGCGATGCAAATCTTTTGGCCACAGCTGTATAAACCAACACATAGAATTTAAAACAGTACAAACTGAAAATGAAAGGCTTTCATATAGAGGACTTTAAAGTCACTTGGTCACTTCACGCTGTTGTGGAAAAAAACATTCAAGCAGAGCGATGAACCCTAGAAAGCACAGACATCAGGTGATGGGCAACAACAGTTTGGGATGTTAGGTAAAAAGTGCATTAATGGCCACCATCCATCTCGAGAAAGCGTTAATCCTTGGGTCACTCAATATTGCATGATGGATGGAGTCCATCAATTCAATACAGTATTTTTCTTTTTTTTGCTATGGCAGGAATACAAAAGTCACCAGGTAATATCGTAGTCATACAGTGCAGAGGAAGAGGTACACAGAAATCTTGGTTTGGAACCCTAGCTTCTGCTGTTTCACCTTCGACCTCTGCACCTCAAATAGCCTTGGCTACTTCAGGAACTCATTGTGGGAAATAGATTTTCCAATTCTAATCTTATGTTGAGAAAATGAAACTGGAAATTGAACAGGGACTAAGGGAATAATTATATTGTATTACATATAAAGGATTTTTTTGTTTGTTTGTTTTTTTTCTAATTTATACCAGTCATGTTTCTTTGTTGAGAATTTTCTACTGACTGGAAAAAAATATATATTTAATCTATATGCTGTCTCAGTGGAATATGAACCTTAACTGAGAATAAACCCATCAATAATATTATAAATAGAACCATCATTTCCCCTCTAAATTAGTAAGACAGAGCAACATAATATGAAATTAATTTACTCTCCCTTTGCAGCAGTCACGAATTCAAACACAACCTTCCCTTTGAAATATGTTAAAAATCTAAATTGAATTGCATTGGAGACCTTGATTATACTTGGGAAGCAGGTGTACATTTTAAGACCAAGTTAGAAGAAAATCAAAGTGAGACAAGACAAATTGATCTCACTTATCACGATGCATGAGCAGCTCAAAAACCAAACCATTACGCATTCTACCATTGCTAGTCAGAAGATACACAGTAAATAACAGTGTTTTCACAAGGGTCCCTTTATGCTTGGGGAGCATTCTTAAGCCAGAACGCTTCTGTTGTAAATGACACCTAAGCAGGAGAGACAAAAGATATGAATGTACCTGATCTATTAGAAACCCATATGATTGATTCGGGGGAAATGTGACTTGAATTTCCTACTGAAATCGTTAATGGAATTTGCCACTGGAAGCTGAAAAAAAAAAAGACAGATGAGAGTGCAACACATTTACAATTAAGGCGTGCGTTTGACAAAGAGTAAGACAGTGAAACTGCACCGGCTTTGACTGGCTAAATATAAATTGGATATAAAAAAAAAGACACAAAAAAAACTAATTTCAGCTAGTTCATTTGGAGTGATATTTTATTAAAAGCAATATCATTAAAATAAAAAGGACTGACAAAATGTATTATCTACCTAATACGTACAAATGATACCCTTACATAAATGTTTTTAAAAATACCATTGGGATATCATTATACGGTAATACTGTATTACCTTGAAACACTCTAGCAGAACCATTAACAGACCACAGCACTGCCTGCAATAAAATGCCAGTGCATATTGTGTGTGATCATGATTTTGTGATACCTTTGGCATGTCAAAATATGATTATTTTTCCCATTGTGGTACGGTTTTACCAATGGTTTTACCATTGTAGCTGCTCTTTAGTTTCCATTACTTAACCATTGCATTGTCATAGTGTTTCACAGTGCTGCTACCCAAGAGCATTAACTACTGTAATTAAAAATGGACAAAAGTTTCAGTTGGCATATAATAATCCATTAGCTTTTTTTCCCATGAGATGGGTTCCTTCAGTATCTCCATATTCTTTAAACCACTGTGTTTAAAAATAGGCACACCCACTGTGTTTAAAAATAGGCACACACAGACAGATTATCCTTTAAATGTTTTTTTTTTTTTTGTATACAAATCTCTTTAGTGAGTTTCTTTAGTTTTCTAGTCTACTGTATTTCTTAAAATCAAGACTTGAGGAAATCAATACCCAGCATAATCCTTAATGGTACTACCAATTACCTATTAACACGTCATCTGCCTTTCAACAAAGAGGGGGGTCTATAATATGGAAAGAAAGGGGGTAATAGAATTTCAAATTATATGCAACATGAAGCAACACATTTAAAAAAAAAAAAAAACCCTAAGGGATTGGATTTGCTCAGTGCAGATTCTGTATTGGTAATCGCAGACAACTCTAAATTCAATCATATCTAAAGGAAATCTCATTGACTGACAGTGTATATGTCTGCTGTGCTTCCAAAAGACGCCTTTCCTCGATTGAGGCTAGTGGGACTCGATGGAGCACCCCATTGCACGACACCAACAGATACAACATATCCGCAGTTCAAGAAGACACAACAATTAGCAACTTACCTTTCCACATCAAAGTCAAACAACCACAGCTACAAATTAACCAGGCAATATAAATCGGACTGGAATAATGTACTGGATGTGGATGGCTGCCATTTTGTCAAGGTGATCAAATAGGGTACAAATAGTCTGGTTAAATGTCCTGGCTTGAAATGCCTCAGTGAATTACAGAATGTAAAGCAAGTCAGATTTGGTAATAACAGGGGAAATGTCACAGAATGCCCTTGGTTGATTTCTAAAAGGAAAGGGAGACATGGAAGTAGAAGGCTAAGCAGGTCAGGTGGTTTCTGTTTCGAATCCCATTTCCTCAGCGACTGCTACTTTAAGAGCACACATGTTTGATCTCATTAAGTAAAGTTTCAAGATAAAGAGCTCTATTAGGAATCCACAGCAGAAACACAAAGTCTGTACATTAATGATGCAAAGTGTTTTTCTCCATTTGCAGCTGAGGTGCAACGAGTGAAGGGATTTCTAAATTGCAAATTATCTTGAATAATTAATCTCATCTCAATGGCGGATTAAGTTAACCCATTACTGTGCTGTATTTGTTTTAAAAAAAGTGCAATTGGGTTATTTAGCACTGCAGAGTTTTTAATAAACCTTAACTGGTCGAATGTTACAACAGATTGACTGCTATGCAAAAGAAAAAGTGTGTGGGGAAGCAAATGTAGCAGTTATTGTGGCTGACCAGTTTCACAGGTGTGCAGTAGTACCTGTAGTGGAATGCATGGTGTTTTCAATGGTATTTATTCAGGGATCAAAAATAGTCCAAAATGGCAGGCATATGTTAGACAGATGATTTATTTATCTCTTTAAAAATTTGATATCACATGTTCTTTAACCCTAGAAGAAGCACTGTTAACTGTGTAATATAATACAGTATTTACAAAAAAAACACACAAACAAAATTTTTTTTTATTAGTAGGCAGTAATGCATGAATGCCAAGTTCTGAAGTGTTGCGATCTTGGTTGTAATTTGTAAAGAATCGTGTTTTACTCATGCAAATGTAACCTCAGTTGCAATGAAAAAACAATACATCAACTATTGGAAACATAAAAGTAATCTAACATTAACAATATCAATGGAACCTGGGTTATGAAAATGTTTATACCAATGCGCATGATTTATTTAACATAGTAACAGAGATGAATAGTGTACACAGAAATCACAATTCCAGGATGCTATTAATATCTTTGCTAGACTGGAGTATTGATTTCAGGACACAACATTTTTCAAACAGTGATGTGGAAGAAACAGGTCCGCTACAAATCAGATTTTACCAATAATTTCCTTCCTGAGTTTTACATGCTTTTAATCTCCAGTGAGATGGATAAAAGGTCACTCCAAGCCTGGAAACCCAGGAAAGCCTAATCACACTGCTTAGTAAAAACATTTTTAACTTAATCGTAAAATGCTACCTTGGTGATCCAGTGGTTAAAGAAAGGGGCTTGTTACCAGGAGGTTTCAAGTTACATCCCAGCTCAGCCACTGACTCTGTGTGAGACCCTGAGCAAGTCATTTAACCTCCTTGTGCTCTGTCCCTGGGATGAGATGTAAAATCAAGGTCCTATTGTTTATTTCTTAGCAGACATGACTCTGTAAGTGACTCTGCAGCAGCAGTTGTGATATATAGTTCACCCCCAAGTCTCGCTTTTGATAAAAGTGTCAGCTAAATGACTAAGTAATAATAATGTGACTAGATATAATATTTCAAGACTCTGGAGAACAATCCATGCAGCCAGACCGTGTAATACATTGCATTTTTGTACTGCAGCTGCAAGATACGATCAGGGATGAAATTAACCATCATAGAGTAAGTGAAGTAAAAATATATCAGAATATTGATTGTCTAAACAGAGTGCTTCATTATTGGAGACGAGAGCACTCGTTAAAGCAGCCATCTCATTTCCAAAGGCTTGGAGCGTGAACTAAAGAGACCATGTTCCTCCCTCTCTCTGACCACAACTCATAGTATCACCATCATCACAATTCCCCTGCCCCCTAAATTGTTCAGTGGTGGGTAGATGACTGACTGTTTGTTCATCCAGTAGTTCTAGGGGATTCAGCTGATACTGCATGAGGACATTTGTAGCAATCCCTGTCTCCTCCAGCCCCACAAGACAGCAATGTAAGCCTGGCCCGGTTAGTCTGTTGCTAGCAGTAAGTAGTTATTTGTGACAGAGATCGAATGATTCTTGGTGTTAGATCTCCTTCCCGACCTGTTAGGGCGCTGTGTAAAGGGAACAGAGTACCCTGGACTGGATGGACTGACAATTCATTCCCAGGGTTCAGCGGAAGTCAGCCATCTAGAATGGGGGCGGTGCTACGGTACACTAAACCATTGACCCAGAAGGGAGACGGCTCGGCATCCGTGGATTGGAGAAGCGGGTGCACTCGTTAACCAAAGGGTCATGGTTGACGGTATATAAAGGGGACGTAGTGATGTGATCTGTTCCTTGTGATGGTTATGCTAAGAACCGAAAGGACCCGTACTGTGATTATTACAGTGAATGTTTTGTTTGTTTTGTCTGTCGGTCTAAAACACACTGTTTGTTTGTTTGTTACGATCCAGAGATGTCACCCACGGCCAGCACTAAACCCGGACAACCCTGCACATTGTTTCACGGATAAAATGTACTTCACAGCGAGCACTACAGCACGCACTTTGGACTATTGTTTATTATTATTTACAGGACTGCAACTCATAATTATCCACTGCGCAATACACATTGCTGTGTATTGCCACCCATTTATTGTTTACTGTTTTGGTCATCAGACCATTTGGATTACAATAAAACAGAAACCATTTCACCCGTACTTTGTTGTCTGTCTTTTCTTGTTGGATTACTGCACCTGCACTTCACCTGCTCTACTAATTACCACTTTGCCACATTGAGTCATACAATGATATGGACTATAATACTGCACGTTACATGCTGAAAAAGAGGCACCGTTTCTCTATGACAGACAAACTAGCCTAACACAAATCCTGACAAGCGTTTGAATGCCTTGAGCCGATCAAAGTCATATCAAAGCTGTTGCTCTTCTCCAGTGACACTACTCATCAAGTGAAAAAAAGCCAAAAGTTTTACAATCTATAAGAGCTTGGAAACTGTTCCATTAGTTCTGGTCCACTGCCTCGAGCTGGAATTTCTCAAAGCATTCAAAGATTCAGTTGTCAAGACCACTCCTCCTCCTTAGGCCTCAGGAAACTGAGCCACTTGATGTGTGAGAACAGCTGGTTGGTATCCATGCCTTCATAAAAGTTTGCCACTGCAAATCTGCTAATTAATTCTTCAGTCTTCCCATGCTTTTCCCATGATTATATTAAGCATTTAACCATTTGACACCGAGCCATTCTAATTTCGGTGCTTAAGCACCAATGACACGCTCTCTTTTCCGAGATGTCTCACGGCAAAAATAAGCCATGGGGGAAACAAATCAGTGTTTCTCAGCCTTGTCATCAAATAAGGCTAGGTACTAGGAAAATAAAACTGTATCCCTACTTGCAAATTTCCATGATACATGTCAACAACGTGGCGCACAGGAAACGTGTCTACCAGCGCATATTTTGACACAACTCCTGCCACAACAGAACAGATGCCTGATCAACGGCTCTTTTTGAAGGTAATTGTCTCTGAAATTATAATTCAGTACACATTTAGATTCAATATCTAAAATAAGAACTTGAATAGTATTTCAATGTTTTTTTTTTCTTTTTCTTCAGATGCTTGAACAGGATGAGAAGAGGCATGTGCTGTTGATGGTATTTATTTGTTTGCTTGGTAAAAGTGGTTGCCACAGTCACTGCATTTTTACATTTACTGCTTTATCACCATATCATACACCATCTGATTCAACATAATTCACTTTCTAATTGTACTTCTGAGAATGAATAGAAAATACATCTGCAACCTTGCATTTTTACATTTACTGCTTTATCACCATAGCGTTCGTTTTTTCTATAGTTTTTATTTTTTTCTGCAGCTGTTGACTTGTTGACTTCTATATATTTTGTATATACATATTATTTTCTCATGATACCACTGCTTTACACCATATCGATCGTTTTTCTGTAGACTGTATATTTTTTATTTATTTTTCTGCTGCTGTTGACTTCTATAACTTTGTACTACAATGTACTACAATGCATTTAGTAGGAAAAGCGATATAACTGAGAATATTGTCTTGCTGTACTTTGCGCATGGTTCTAAACATAGAGTAGAAACAAGTGAAAAAAAAGCAATACCTGCTGTTTGAGGGCGCAGAATGCTTGATGTCAAAGATGAAGTGTTCCTGGCTGATCGTTACGCTGTTGTCCACGCTGTCGTTCTTTGTGATGGTGACCACCGGGTAGCCCATCTGCAGTGTCCAGAGATCCATCACTTCCTTTATATTTATATCCCTTCCTTCCTTCTGCATCGCCTGGAGGGAGAGTCAATCAAGCGGGGCCACTAATGAAAACCCACATTTACTCTGAATGTGAACATTATGAGACACTTCATTTATATGATCACTTTGAACGGAACTCAATTTGGAAGCCCTTCATGCATAGATGAATACTTAAAGCCAGCGTTCAGAAATTTTCAAATTTACTTTAAGTGCTTATTTAAATACAACGTAATATTATGTAATGGTGTTGGTGTTGAAACATCAGTATCTCAAAGGCTTTGGACATGAAGTGAGCATGATACCCTCCTCTGCTGTCTAGTACCATTTGATCAAGTTCCAGCAGTTGATATCAATTTTAATTTCAGGACTTGCCAAGTTCCCACCAAGCAGTTCTGAAGGTCAGACAAAAAGAGTAGGTGATGCAATGCTGTTTTATGAGAGACACATCAAATAAAGGCCTTTGATTATAATGTATGGAAAACAAACTAAACATTGCACAGTGTGAGCATTTTTTATTTTTCTTCAGATGTGCATCAATATGTGAATGTAAATTATTGCTTGCTCTAGAATGTGATCCTGCAATATGATATCAAGCTAAATGTATCTGATTATTAAAAAAACACAAAGACTTACACTGTAAGGGAGTTAAAAAAGGCTCCCTGGATGAAAGCATCAGCAGAAATAGAATTAAAAGGAGTGGTATTTAGGTACTAAAATGATTCTACATGGGTATTACCACTTGAAGTAACTTTAAGTAGCCTGATTCACTGTTTGAGACATTTTATTTATAACCAACAGGTGTGTGACTACTGTGACCATTTTGTATACTTGGGTAGCCTCTTTAAAAAATAACAAATGAATAACAAATACATTTAGTGTTTTACCTCAGAGAACTTGTTCCACAGGTCATCTCTTCCTGCATTGCCATACATATGAGTTATCAGGTAATCCTAAAATTTTAAAAAACAGCATGTTCATTTTACTTCCTAACACATTAACTGAATTTCTCTTGCTTAAAAAATACATTTTTTTCTTTTTAATTGAAGAAAGGGGAGAGAAAGTAGCACCTTAAAGGAAAAAGAGTAGGAATTTGGCCCACTAAGGCTTGCTGTTTTGAGTACATTGTTTCTCTCTAGGCTGGTGTCTTATTGATTTTTGAATGGCCCTAATGACTGAGCCTCTGCAAACTCACCTGATAGCCTATGCTGCATTCTTTTTGCACATTAGTCACAGGTACTTTAACATAAAACAACTGACCTTCACGAATCCTTAATAAAACAATTGACCTTCACAAATCCTTCCATGGATATAACTGCTAATTGCACTAAGATGGACGAAAGTATCAAGGATTTATTACTGCCATTTGAAATATTTCAATAGTTTCATACAATAACAACAGGTTTATGACCTCAGTAGCTGTTCATAAGCCACTATATGAAATTAACATAATTATTTCCAGACTCATTTTTAGACTGAAGCGTTCGTAAGAACGTGGAGGCTGGATGAGAACCTCCAACCACACGCATCGCAAGTGGGCCTCTTACCAATTATGCAAAAGAGCCAGGCTCGTCTGCATTTGTGGTCACAAAGCTTTAATCTCACCTCAACGACTGGGTCAGAATCCGTAAAGACAGTGCATCACACCCAACTACAGTACCCTGTTGTCTAATTAAAAATCACAAGTACATTCAAAGAAGGTTGATGTTCAACTGAAAGCAAGTCATCGCCAGCAAGCATTTCCCCTAAAATTGTGTTCTTCAAGTCATGTCACGCTGCTGTGATAAAGGGTCTGCAACTGAACACAACTGTTCTCTATTGTTTCATCCCAGCACAGCAGGAGAATCCATCCCAGTGACTCTTCAAAGTGATGACAGCCTCCACAAAGCTTAATTGGAGAGACACATGCAGCAGGGAGGACATCTAATGCACAGGCTTCCTATAACTTCTTATATATATATATATATATATATATATATATATATATATATATATATAGAGAGAGAGAGAGAGAGAGAGAGAGAGAGAGAGAGAGAGAGAGAGAGAGAGAGAGAGAGAGAGAGAGAGAGAGAATTCTGGGAGTCTGGAACCAACTCCCCAGTAATGTTGTTGAAGCTGACTCCCTGGGATCCTTCAAGAAGCTCCTTGATGAGATTCTGGGATCAATAAGCTACTAACAACCAAACGAGCAAGATGGGCCAAATGGCCTGCTCTCGATTTTAAAATTGTGAGGGCCATTAGACCGCCTTGAACATTCCCAGGCTGTATTTGAGTTTCTCAAATTTCCACTAGGGGGTATTCAACTTTCCAAAGGTTTGATCAGGTCCAGTTAGTGTTTACTTTTCTTTTTAAACAGCTGAAGAAGGGCTTTTGCCTGAAACGTCTTGAAAATAGAAGATTTTTTAATCTTTAAAAAAAATCTTTATTTAGCAGATGCCTTTATCCAAGGCGACTTACAGAGACTAGGGTGTGTGAACTATGCCTCAGCTGCAGAGTCACTTACAACTACGTCTCACCCGAAAGATGGAGCACAAGGAGGTTAAGTGACTTGCTCAGGGTCACACAATGAGTCAGTGGCTGAGGTGGGATTTGAACAGGGGACCTCCTGGTTATAAGCCCTATTCTTTAACCACTGGACCACACAGCCTTATATACAGCTCTGGAAAAAATTAAGAGACCACTGCAAAATTATCAGTTTCTCTAGTTTTACTATTTATAGGTATGTGTTTGGGTAAAATGAACATTTTTGTTTTATTCTATAAACTACTGACAACATTTCTCCCAAATTCCAAATAAAAATATTGTCATTTAGAGCATTTATTTGCAGAAAATGACAACTGGTCAAAATAACAAAAAAGATGCAGTGTTGTCAGACCTTGAATAATGCAAAGAAAATAAGTTCATATTCATTTTTAAACAACACAATAATAATGTTTTAACTTAGGAAGAGTTCAAGTACAAGGTTGTCCTGGAAGAAAACTTGCTTCCTCCTGCTCTGACAATGTTCCCCAACTCTGAGGATTGGTTTTTCCAGCAGGACAATGCTCCATGCCACACAGCCAGGTCAATCAAGGTGTGGATGGAGGACCACCAGATCAAGACCCTGTCATGGCCAGCCCAATCTCCAGACCTGAACCCCATTGAAAACCTCTGGAATGTGATCAAGAGGAAGATGGATGGTCACAAGCCATCAAACAAAGCCGAGCTGCTTGAATTTTTGCGCCAGGAGTGGCATAAAGTCACCCAACATCAATGTGAAAGACTGGTGGAGAGTATGCCAAGACGCATGAAAGCTGTGCTTGAAAATCAGGATTATTTCACCAAATATTGATTTCTGAACTCTTCCTAAGTTAAAACATTAGTATTGTGTTGTTTAAAAATGAATATGAACTTATTTTCTTTGCATTATTCGAGGTCTGACAACACTGCATCTTTTTTGTTATTTTGACCAGTTGTCATTTTCTGCAAATAAATGCTCTAAATGACAATATTTTTATTTGGAATTTGGGAGAAATGTTGTCAGTAGTTTATAGAATAAAACAAAAATGTTCATTTTACCCAAACACATACCTATAAATAGTAAAACCAGAGAAACTGATAATTTTGCAGTGGTCTCTTAATTTTTTCCAGAGCTGTATATATATATTTCCAGGCAGTCCCCTGCTCAACAACACAAAAGTTATTTATGAAGGGTAGACAACATGAGCATTGAGGTTTGTTTCCCTGTGATAGGATCAGGAAAATTCTGTGAGTGATCCTACACTAATAATGCACAAAGAACTTCTGCTTTACATCCAATTCAAAACCACTACATGCTGGGGCATCAGTCGGTGGAAGGTATCCAAGGGATTAACACAAAAGATTTGTATCTTTTGTATTTGTAACAGCAATTTCAGCTTGGATTTTGATTGTGTTAGATCTTGGGAGCTAAGCAGGTTGCCCCTAGGCACTTTGAATGGAGATCTTCAAGGCAAGCTTTGTGCAATGTGGGACACATTGACTCCTACCTCCTACCAATGCTGTGTTAGAAGCATTGAGATGTGGGACATGCCAATGCTCTGTGTTAGAAGCATTGAGATGTGGGACACGCCAATGCTCTGTGTTAGAAGCATTGAGATGTGGGACACGCCAATGCTCTGTGTTAGAAGCATTGAGATGTGGGACATGCCAATGCTCTGTGTTAGAAGCATTGAGATGTGGGACATGCCAATGCTCTGTGTTAGAAGCATGGTGATGTGGGACATGCCAATGCTCTGTGTTAGAAGCATTGAGATGTGGGACATGCCAATGCTCTGTGTGTTAGAAGCATTAAGATGTGGGACATACCAATGCTCTGTGTTAGAAGCATTGAGATGTGGGACATGCCAATGCTCTGTGTGTTAGAAGCATTGAGATGTGGGACACGCCAATGCTCTGTGTTAGAAGCATGGTGATGTGGGACATGCCAATGCTCTGTGTTAGAAGCATTGAGATGTGGGACATGCCAATGCTCTGTGTTAGAAGCATGGTGATGTGGGACATGCCAATGCTCTGTGTTAGAAGCATTGAGATGTGGGACATGCCAATGCTCTGTGTGTTAGAAGCATTGAGATGTGGGACACGCCAATGCTCTGTGTTAGAAGCATGGTGATGTGGGACATGCCAATGCTCTGTGTTAGAAGCATTGAGATGTGGGACATGCCAATGCTCTGTGTTAGAAGCATTGAGATGTGGGACATGCCAATGCTCTGTGTGTTAGAAGCATTGTGATGTGGAACATGCCAATGTTCTGTTTTCTTTCTGGATATTAAAGATCCCACAACACTCCTTTTTCAGAAGAGCAGGGTGTCCAAACAATGTGCATCCTGCCAGTACTGTAAAGTGACAATATGAATAAACTGCATTCAAAGTATAGCACCGGTAACTGCCACTAATTTATACCAGTATGTCTTTAGTTTTTTCCAACGGCTAAAATGAGAATCTGAATGAATTAAAAACTCAGGCACAATGCAACAGCGGTATTTTTCCATAATGAGTAGGTAGCTGATATTCGATATTTAAAAAAAAATAAAAAATGCCAAGGCAAATTAAACAACATGGCAGAAAAAGCACTGATTAGAGTTATTTTGCAGGTTTTGTTAGCATACAAATAAAAGTAATGAATGTATGGAAAATATTTCTAGTAAGTAAAATGTTGCCACGTGAAAGCTTGAAAAGTTAATAATTTGGGAAGTATTTGGTGCTCACTATTCTCTTTATTTAATGTATGTATGTATGTCTGGTTGTATGTATTTTATCTATTTATTTATGGACACTGTATCTCTTAAGGGAGTTGGTGCTTTACAGCTATGTGACCAGGTTTAAAAGATTAATTTGCTTTTGTACTCCAACAGACACCTTTTTATTATGTTCTGTGCTTTTGTGAAACAGTATCTGTTACTTAAAAATGTCTAGTTGACATTTAATGGAAAAAAAACACACCATAGCTCAGCTTACACTAAAAGGAGAGATATGTAGTACAGATTCTGTGTTACCTGTGAATTTTATAAAACTGAATTATATAAACTTTATTATTCTATTTGTCTCCTATGTGTTAAAACCTTGAAGTAATATCTCAACATGAAATGAAATGCCACCAAATTTCCTTTCATTTGGTTAATGTATCTGCAACAAAACTATAAGGGAGTGTCAGTGTTGAGAAGTGAGAAAATATTTAAATATGTTCTTTGTTTTGTGGTATCATTCATTACTAAACATCCAACCCAATTGAGCAGAGAGAAAGGGGTCTTTATACAGTGGCAAAATGTGCTTTTAAATAGATCAAGGAATCAAATTCACTAAAATGGAAAGATGAAAACAAAGCAGAAACTGTGGACTTTTAATGGTGCATCCTAATTTTGCATTTTTAACAGATTTATTTTTTTATGTATAGATTTCTAATCTCCTGTAAAACTAATCTGATTAAATCAAGATATCTTGAACTGTCAGAACTAATGACTTGAAGTGACTCGAGCCAGATTGGTGACTCAACTCGACTCGATTCGAGCTTGGCATTTCAAAGACTCGACTCGACTCGAGTCCCAATTTTGGTGACTTGTTACAACTCAGTTTGATCCTCTAACATCTAAACATCTGCTGTATCCTAGGATACAGTGCAGGGCTGCTTATTACAATGTCAGAGTCAAAATAAAACAGCATTTTAATCAAAATATTGTGTATTTCCTAGAAAACAGTACCGGGAAAATGCTGAATAATAGACAAAAATTGGGTATAAATCAGTAAAAGCCGATGTCAAGTTAAAAAAAAATCCTGTAATTTTTTGGTAAAATTCGGAATAAACCGGAGACGCAGAACACTACTTATGCTTCACCATGCTTTCACTATGGGAAGTGTTACAAGGCAAGTGGTAATGGATTAACTACAACCCTTAAGCCCATGTGAGTGCCCGAGCCTTCTCCAAGGTGCACTTCACTTCAGGAGGTGTGAGTATAGAGAAAAAAAGGATGGAATAACAAGGTCTACAGTGTAGTTTCCTCACACCACTGTTTTTAATAGCAGAATGATATATATTTTCTTTAAAAAGTCGATCAACAAAAAAAGCTGCTCTCAAACCCTTCCTCTAAAATCCTTTCCAAAAGGGAAACATCCCCTAATGATTTAGCCTTTGAAAACCACAACATTGTGTTACTCTTGTAAACACACTTGCAAATGATGCATAATACATTGGCTGCAGCAAAGTCCTGATTGTCTTATCAGGGTACAACAGAAAACAGTGCTGCTAACACACACCTAATGATCTGCTACACAATGACACCCACTGTTATTGCTCAGCTGCTGCATATTTCAAGGCAAGCCTGCAGAACAGGAGAGCTTTGAAGTTACCAGGAGGTGGAAAGAAATAAGATTCCACAGACATTTCGGGATATTCTTTCATATTTGAAATGATGCTGTATCACACAGAGCTAGCAAGATAACCTTACTAAGCACCTTACTAAGCCCCCTCGTTCCTTAAGAGGCACCCCAATAATTTGAAAGGTTTGTAAATAAATTAATTAGCAGGACAGGTTTTGCCTTGATTGACATAAATTCACTACTAAAATATCTCAATTGCCTGATTTCTTAATTCATATTAAAGGTACCTAAATCAAAATAAAAACTGTCACATCAGCAAATCAGCACGAAAGTGGATTTAGCTGTAGAGCACATGCCTAATCCTAAGAGAGAAATAAGATATGTATGAATCCATTTATCAAGCATCAGCACTACAGAATAAGACCACTGTACTTTACTGAAATAACTCATTACAAAGAGATGTAATCACCAGACTACTGTCATTATACAACATGATAAAAGCACAGCAAAGTGAAGAAGACAAAGAAGAAGAAGAAGAAGAAGAAGAAGAAGAAGAAGAAGAAGAAGAAGAAGAAGAAGAAGAAGAAGAAAGGCAATACGATTCCAGAAGCATATGGGGTTACCTCAGGTTTCAATTTAAGCCATATCACACAGGGCTCCCCTTTCCTACAGAAACTCACTTTCTTCAAACTATGAAGACTGCAGTCCTAATTTACAGAGCTGATTACTATTGACTAAATGAATCACACAAACGCCAAGATGTTAAAAAATACAGATAAGCTGAAAAATAGTGTGTAGGTGGACTCCATAACAAAGATCAATGTTAAAGTTACCTCAATCATGCTCTGTATTGATTTACAAGGATTATTATCATGTAACTGATTTAACCTTAACCAGCCTTAACCATGTAAGCAAGCATATCCCATTTAACATGCTTATATATGTAAACAAGCATGTAAGCAAGCATATCCCATTTAACATGCTTATATATATAAATCAGTTACATGATAATAATAATAGGAAAGGGGAGCCCTGTGTGATATGGCTTAAATTGAAACCTGAGTAACCCCATATGTTTTATATATATATATATATATATATATATATATATATATATATATATATATATATATATATATATATATATGAGAGTATTCCGGGTCAAGTTTCATTGCACGGTTTCTGCATTTGATCTAAACAGAGTTCCTTTTCTTTTTAGTTGGCAGGTTGTGGATTTTCTCAATACATTTTGATTAGGCAGAGTTATTACACCAAAATTGAAGCCGATCCCCAGATACAGCTTATTAAAATTGTTCCCTAAGAACTGATAAGATTGATTGCTCTGTCACTCCTCTCTTGGTGTAATTGTGCTGTAGGTGAACATCAATTTACTTCAAGGGACTACTCTGAATGCCAGACTGCTGCAGAAATAATTCATAATTTACTGCTGTTCATAACTGCGTTTACCACAAACTGATGTAAACAGAATAATACAAGCTTTATTCTGCAATGTGCTTACGAAATGTCATTTAGAAAGAGTCTAAGTAGATTGTTCAGGGGGCGTTGTGTTGTCTATTTCAAATTGACCAGCAAAGTGACTCTGCTTAGCTGTGTCAGGTGATTGGGTGATAAGGGCTTTTGAAATACTGAGTACATAAAAATGTGATTGCATTTCTGATGCACTCACTAGGTAGATGAATTGCACTGCGGATCCTTTTTAAAAAAATCCTATTTTGTTAGACGGCATGGATACCATTCGTCTCTGATTATATCTTTCATCGTAAAGGACAAATTTGTGCCTGTTTCAAAATGATAACGAGAAAAGAAAGCAAAATATATCCATCTTACAGAATTTCCATGTACAGTATTTATACTGCTGCGTACTAAAGTGATCAACTATTTTGTACAAATAATCAGTTACAAATCGTTTTAACTTTGTTGTATGTCCAAAGTTTAATGATATGCTCGCTGCAATGATCTGTGAAATTACACATGCAGCCCATTCATGTCTTTGTTACGGCTGAACAGAGACATTTTCAAAATCATCCAAGGTGCGGGCGTCAGGACCTCATTTTCCACTGTGCTATAAGGCATGGCTTGTTTTATTTAGTAAGCTCAAAAAATTATTGGACTTCCTTTTACTCTTAAATTGATTTAGTTTTACTACAGCATCGCCCTTAAACTGGGATATTTAACTTAAATGAAGGGGAAGCAAACAGAACAGCCATTCAAGGTAAAACTATAAAACAACTCAAGCAAACAAATGCTTTGGCTAATGCATTCATAGGTATTATAAGAAACAAACAGCATCACAATTAGTTCAACAAACATCTAGTGATCAGGAATAGAAAAACAAATAACTCCTGTATTAATCAGTCACGCATGACACAGTGAACAGACTCCAAACGTGAAACTTAGACACATGGGAATGATGTTCTAACAGAATGTGTTATAAGTGGAGTGCACCTGTATAGTAATATATATATATATATATACTTTAATCTGTATTCCAGTTTGAAAATCATCATGAGCTAGATTTACTAAGCGTTTATAAATGAACAGTTTATTTTATTCCACGATGAGCAAACGTTGCTTAGCAGGCTAATAATGCAATAGTTACGTTTTAATAAGCACTGCATTCTCATTCTCTTTGAAATCAAACACACAAACAACTACTGCAGTAACTAAAACCATTGCCAATTGTTATTGTTCAGGTCCTAAACCTGGCAATTACATTATATCCCC
>NW_026707598.1:0-2500 GCF_902713425.1 Acipenser ruthenus
GGGAGGTCTGGTAAAGCATAGGGAAGCATTGTAAAGCACAGAGAGGTCTGGTAAAGCATAGGGAAGCATTGTAAAGCACAGAGAGGTCTGGTAAAGCATAGGGAAGCATTGTAAAGCACAGAGAGGTCTGGTAAAGCATAAGGATGCATTGTAAAGCACAGAGAGGTCTGGTAAAGCATAGGGAAGCATTGTAAAGCACAGAGAGGTCTGGTAAAGCATAGGGAAGCATTGTAAAGCACAGAGAGGTCTGGTAAAGCATAGGGAAGCATTGTAAAGCACAGAGAGGTCTGGTAAAGCATAGGGAAGCATTGTAAAGCACAGAGGTCTGGTAAAGCATAGGGAAGCATTGTAAAGCACAGAGAGGTCTGGTAAAGCATAGGGAAGCATTGTAAAGCACAGAGAGGTCTGGTAAAGCATAGGGAAGCATTGTAAAGCACAGAGAGGTCTGGTAAAGCATAGGGAAGCATTGTAAAGCACAGAGAGGTCTGGTAAAGCATAGGGAAGCATTGTAAAGCACAGAGAGGTCTGGTAAAGCATAGGGAAGCATTGTAAAGCACAGAGAGGTCTGGTAAAGCATAGGGAAGCATTATAAAGCACAGGGAGGTCTGGTAAAGCATAGGGAAGCATTGTAAAGCACAGAGAGGTCTGGTAAAGCATAGGGAAGCATTGTAAAGCACAGAGAGGTCTGGTAAAGCATAGGGAAGCATTGTAAAGCACAGAGAGGTCTGGTAAAGCATAAGGATGCATTGTAAAGCACAGAGAGGTCTGGTAAAGCATAGGGAAGCATTGTAAAGCACAGAGAGGTCTGGTAAAGCATAGGGAAGCATTGTAAAGCACAGAGAGGTCTGGTAAAGCATAGGGAAGCATTGTAAAGCACAGAGAGGTCTGGTAAAGCATAGGGAAGCATTGTAAAGCACAGAGGTCTGGTAAAGCATAGGGAAGCATTGTAAAGCACAGAGAGGTCTGGTAAAGCATAGGGAAGCATTGTAAAGCACAGAGAGGTCTGGTAAAGCATAGGGAAGCATTGTAAAGCACAGAGAGGTCTGGTAAAGCATAGGGAAGCATTGTAAAGCACAGAGAGGTCTGGTAAAGCATAGGGGAGCATTGTAAAGCACAGAGAGGTCTGGTAAAGCATAGGGAAGCATTGTAAAGCACAGAGAGGTCTGGTAAAGCATAGGGAAGCATTGTAAAGCACAGAGAGGTCTGGTAAAGCATAGGGAAGCATTGTAAAGCACAGAGAGGTCTGGTAAAGCATAGGGAAGCATTGTAAAGCACAGAGAGGTCTGGTAAAGCATAGGGGAGCATTGTAAAGCACAGAGAGGTCTGGTAAAGCATAGGGAAGCATTATAAAGCACAGAGAGGTCTGGTAAAGTATAGGGAAGCATTGTAAAGCACAGAGAGGTCTGGTAAAGCATAGGGAAGCATTGTAAAGCACAGAGAGGTGTGGTAAAGCATAGGGAAGCATTGTAAAGCACAGAGAGGTGTGGTAAAGCATAGGGAAGCATTGTAAAGCACAGGGAGGTCTGGTAAAGCACAGGGAAGCATTGTAAAGCACAGAGAGGTCTGGTAAAGCATAGGGAAGCATTGTAAAGCACAGAGAGGTCTGGTAAAGCATAGGGAAGCATTGTAAAGCACAGAGAGGTCTGGTAAAGCATAGGGAAGCATTGTAAAGCACAGAGAGGTCTGGTAAAGCATAGGGAAGCATTGTAAAGCACAGAGAGGTCTGGTAAAGCATAGGGAAGCATTGTGAAGCACAGAGAGGTCTGGTAAAGCATAGGGAAGCATTGTAAAGCACAGAGAGGTGTGGTAAAGCATAGGGAAGCATTGTAAAGCACAGAGAGGTCTGGTAAAGCATAGGGAAGCATCATTGTAAAGCACAGAGAGGTGTGATAAATGCATAGTATGTGCAAATCTAGCTGAAATGCTTTTTGACAAAGTAATTTTATTTTATTTGCAATTATTGTGATTGATTTAAATTTATTCTTAGCTTTATTAACAGTATCGGTGGCCCCTCCCTTTAAAGGAGCGCTGACTTACTGCTGAGAGCTGCAGCTGCCTGCTGGATCACACTGAAGAATGGTGTTGATTCAAACACAGAGAAATACGCGAATGATCTCTAATGATAGACAGACAGCCCCTCAGTGTAATACAAAACCATTGCAGTGCCGCTGTCTGTCTGTCTGTCATTGAAGATCATTGAGGGTATAGTTAGCACACTGTGGTCCCATTCTACCAGCCTCACCCCATTGTAGCTGCCCTATACTTGTGCTACCATTGCCCTCCTCAGTGTAATACAGAGCCATTGCAGTGCCGCTGTCTGTCTGTCTGCCATTGAAGATCATTGAGGGTATAGTTAGCACACTGTGGTCCCATTCTACCAGCCTCACCCCATTGTAGCTGCCCTATACTTGTGCTACCATTGCCCCTCAGTGTAATACAGAGCCATTGCAGTGCCGCTGTCTGTCTGTCTGCCATTGAAGATCATTGAGGGTATAGTTAG